>NC_079456.1:38209365-38399365 GCF_903798145.1 Danio aesculapii
GTCACATTTGTGGGTCCCCTTGAAACATTTCTGTTGTGTTCCAATGTTTTTGCGTTGTGAGAAAATGCAGTGTGTTTTCAGAAATTGTTTTCATTGTGAAAAAATGCAGCTCGTGTTCGCAAGTTGTTTTTGTTTTGTGAGAAAATGCAGTGCGTTTTCAAAAATTGTAATCGCTGTGAGAAAATGCAGTGCGTTTTCGTAAATTGTAATTATTGTGAGAAAATGCAGTGCGTTTTCGTAAATTGTAATTATTGTGAGAAAATGCAGTGCGTTTTCGTAAATTGTAATGCAGTGCGTTTTCGTGAATTGTAATGCAGTGCGTTTTCATAAATTGTAATGCAGTGCGTTTTCGCGAATTGTAATCGCTGTGAGAAAATGCAGTGCGTTTTCGTAAATTGTAATGCAGTGCGTTTTCGTGAATTGTAATGCAGTGCGTTTTCGTAAATTGTAATGCAGTGCGTTTTCGTAAATTGTAATGCAGTGCGTTTTCGTGAATTGTAATGCAGTGCGTTTTCGTAAATTGTAATGCAGTGCGTTTTCGTAAATTGTAATGCAGTGCGTTTTCGTGAATTGTAATGCAGTGCGTTTTCGTGAATTGTAATGCAGTGCGTTTTCGTGAATTGTAATGCAGTGCGTTTTCATAAATTGTAATGCAGTGCGTTTTCGTGAATTGTAATACAGTGCGTTTTCGTAAATTGTAATGCAGTGCGTTTTCGTGAATTGTAATGCAGTGCATTTTCGTAAATTGTAATGCAGTGCGTTTTCGTGAATTGTAATGCAGTGCATTTTCGTAAATTGTAATGCAGTGCGTTTTCGCAAATTGTAATCGCTGTGAGAAAATGCAGTGCAATTTCGTAAATTGTAATGCAGTGCGTTTTCGTAAATTGTAATGCAGTGCGTTTTCGCGAATTGTAATCGCTGTGAGAAAATGCAGTGCGTTTTCGTAAATTGTAATGCAGTGCATTTTCGTGAATTGTAATGCAGTGCGTTTTCGTAAATTGTAATGCAGTGTGTTTTCGTGAATTGTAATGCAGTGCGTTTTCGTAAATTGTAATGCAGTGCGTTTTGCGTAAATTGTAATGCAGTGCGTTTTCGTAAATTGTAATGCAGTGCATTTTTGTAAATTGTAATCGCTGTGAGAAAATGCAGCGCGTTTTCGTAAATTGTTTGCATTGTGAGAAAATGCAGCTCGTTTTCGTAAATTGTTTTCATTGTGAGAAGATGTGTATATTAAAAAAAATATGTATTTTGTTTCTTGCTGTACGGCGACAGCGATACCCACTGCGCCACCGTGACACCAAAACATAAAAAGCCTAAAAATAAATCAATCAGTTTTTACACAGAACGGCTCCTGAAATCACCGTCTCCCAGCATTAAGCATCTGCTTGCCCGGGACACACAGCGCCATGAATATTTAATCCAGAGGTTATGTTTACTGCTCAGGTTGTGTTAAAGTGCACTGGCCAGGAAATGACATCTACACGCTTTGATGCATGAGCGTCGACTCGTAATGCGAGCGTCTGCTTGCCTTTGGTCTCTCCGTCTAGATGGAAGTCTGCGTTTATTTAAGCGCATGCCTACCTGCTTTTGTTTTCCGCTCCAGAGACGATTAACCCAGTCGCACCAGGACGTTTCGGTGAACACGGTGTCTTTCTGATTAATAATGTATCGCCACCGCAAATGGGCTCCACGAGGAGAAGCCGCCAGACAAAAGATAACAGCTGAAAGGCCCCAAAACTTGGCATCATCCATAATAGCAACTGTTCCATTTGGAGCATTTGCGTGTTTTTTACGGTCATCAGAATCGGCATCTGCTTTTTTTTTTGTTTTTTATAGGCACCCTATTGGTCAATTGATCTGTAAAGTGGCCAAAAATGTCTCAATTACTGGGTTAAATGAGTTCAGCGGAGCATGGCTTTACTCATCCGTGTCTGAGAAGGAAAAACAGCTGCAATATGAATGCTGACATATGCGATGCGGCATGTTTATAATGCATAGCCACAATCTGACTGCAACACACACACACTTGTACCCCTATCTTTATTTGGACTTCCCGTAGACATAATTATTATTATATTTACATTTTACATTTATATATATATTTATATTAATTATTCATTCATTCATTTATTTTCAGTTTAGTCCCTTTATTAATTAGGGGTCGCCACAACGAAATGACCGCCTTTATATATATTATATTATATATTATCTCTATTTATATATATATTTTATATTGAAATGTTTATCTTTTCATTTATACTGTACAGTTTGTATATTCTATCCCCCTATACCAGAGGTGTCAAACTCAATTCCTGGAGGGACCGCAGCCCTGCACAGGGATGCGTTTCGCAAACAGCAACATAACTCGTGGCTGGACTATCCCAGAGTGTTTTAAAGTAGCCGAGTGATGAATTATGACAGCGTTTGTCTTTAAACATGAGTTAATGTCTAACAGTAGGAGGCAATAGGGTATATAACACACTATAGATTACATATTTATCTGATTTCTCTGCCTCTGACGTGCCGTTTTGATGCTAATGTGATTCAGTCTCTCATTGTTAACAGGATGTTTCTCTGTGTGTGTGTTGAAAGTGCACAGGTCAGGTCAACTGCTGGATAAAAGCTGAAGTGTTTTTAAAATCAAATAACATCTCTTTTATTATTTATTTATTCTGTTTGTTCTGTTTATTTGTCCTAATTTGTTGATATTTTTTTAGGCATTGCTGGTGTGTGTTTTTAATATTGTTTCTTTATATGATTGAAAACATTTATTTATTCATCTGTCTTACCTCAACAAGTTCTTACAACTTACAAAGTTCTAACAAAAATCTTACAACTTTTTGTATTGTTGTATTATTTTTGTGCTTTGTATTATTGCATTATTGTTTTTGTTGTTGTTTCTTTTAAATAATGTAGTGTTGGTTAAAATGTTTTAGATTTATTTATTTATGCATTTATGCGTTTATTTATGCAAATATTTATTTATTTATTTATTCAAGTATTTTATTTAAGTTTATTTATGCATTTTATATAATTATGTATTCATTTATTTCTGCATTTATTTATTTATTAAAACTTAAAATTTATTTATTAAAAATTATACATAAATTTATGCATTTAGTTTATTTTTATTTATTTATGCATTTAATTAATTTATTTATTTATTTATTTGTTTATTTATTTATTCATTTAAACATTAATTTATACATTTTGTTTATTTATTCATATATTTATTTATGCATTTATGTATACATTTATTTATTCATTTATTTATGCATTTTATTTATTTTTTATTTCTTTATTTATTCATTTATTTATGCATTTTATTTATTTATTTAAATATTTATTTATTTATTTTTCATTTATTTTTGCATTTTATTTATTTACATATATTACAATGTAATAAATAAAATGCATAAATAAATTTATAAATAAATGCATTTATAAATAAATAAACAATATTTATTTATTTATAAATGCATTTATTTATGAACTTATTTATGCATTTTATTTATTGCATTGTATTTTATTTGTTTGTTTATTTATTTATACATTTATTTAAACATTATTTATGCATTTTGTTTATTTATTTATATTTTTTATTAATTAATTTATTTAGTTTGTTTGTCAGTCACCCGGTGTTTAAAAAATGCTTTTTAACGCACTGTTGGTGTTTTAAAGGGTAATTTAAAATCATTTTAATAAATGATAATTACATTTAATTTAATTATCATTTAATATGCAGTGCTTGTATTTCAAATACACTTATTTGAAATCATTTTTAACAATTCTGATTTAATTTAACTTTATTTAATAGAAAATGATTCTCATTGATTGACTTTGTGTTTGATTTTATATTTTACTTTGTTTTGTATATTCTCTGTATTTTATACACATTCTTACTTACATGATCAGCAACAAGCCCTCCCCAAAAAAGAATGTTTTTGCAATGCAGTGTCAGTGTTTACATCAACACAAAATACACAGGATTCCTAGGTTAAGAAATGAAACCACTGAGACGCCCCATATGATTAATGCTCGCAGAACTAATCTTATCAAGCCTTTAATTGATGCCAAACATTACATTTGCACAATTTCACATGTTAAAAAATATTGCGTGTCAGAACAGGCCACCCACAAACACATGAGAATGGTATTGATGAGGATGCTGCATGTGTGTGTGTGTGTGTGTACCTTGCATTCCTGACGTTGTGAGGACCAAATGTCCCCACAAGCATAGCAATACCAGTACATTTTAACCTTGTGGAGACATTTGGGGAGGGGGGGGGGGGGGGGGTCCACGTGAGGAAAACAGCTCATCACACACTGACTCCTTTTAAAAACGTTAAAATGCTGATTATTTCCTGTGAAGGGTGGGTTTAGGGTTAGTCTGTACAGTATAAAGATGTCTATAGGAAGTTTTTATGTATAAAATTTAACTTAAATGTTTCTTTGTGTGAAAGCAACAACAAAAAACAGAATAAAATAAAAGCTTAACATCATAAATGTGCAAAACAATAGGCCCTTTTTACATTTCCGGGTTTCTCAGCGGAAGGCATCATGGTTGGTAAACGTACAGCGCAGTGTATAGGAGAATACAACAAATACAGCTTTCACAATCCCATTTGCTGAAATAACAACAGAAAAACTCCACGATGATGAGATCAAGACTTTCAGAAAAGGGAAAACAATTGTGTGAGACTGATGACGGCAGCCAGAAGAGAGATTTACTCTCAGCCCCATAGACTCTGCATGAGAAACACCTCGCATAAGCCGTCATTCAGTCATTGTCATTTGACATAAAGATGATATAATACATTCATGAATGCATAAATATGTTCATATGTTTACAAAAAAAATCTAAATATTAAATATGTTGAATGATTTAAGATGCTGATGACCGTTAAACACGTCATAACAGGCTTGGGAAAAATAAATGAAAGCAATACAAACAAACAAACAAACAAACAAACAAACAAACAAACAAAGAAACAAAAAAACAGGTAAATTTAAAAAACATAAAAATACACACAAAAAAACAAAACAAAGCAAAAATAATCCAAATAAATATAAATATATACTCAGAAAACAAAATAATAGCAAAATAAAAACAAAAACATGTGTAAAGACGTCAAAGCAAAACCAATAAAAAGCCAGTTTTATGCATGATTTGAGGTATTTGTACAGATGCACCCCCCCCCCAATAAATAAATAAATAAACAAGAGGGAGACATGGTGGCTCAGTGGTTAGCACTGTCACCTCACATTAAGGAGGCCACTGGTTCGAGTCTCGGCTGGGTCAGTTGGTGTTTCTGTGTGGAGTTTGCATGTTCTCCCCGTGTCTGTGTGGGTTTCCTCCGGGTGCTCCGGTTTCCCCCACAGTCCAAACACATGATCAAACAGTCAAGATCACCAGAACTATCTCATACACAGGATGTGGCAACAGCAACTCTATTAGTCAGCACGTCTCTGCGTTCAGTAGCTTTAAGTGAACATGAGCTGGTAAAACTTTATTCTGAAATGTCATTAGAGACCATACATGTTTAACGAGAAGCGCATTTTTAAGCACAGCCCTCCTCTTAAAGCCCTCAGACAAATTTGCCTCGGATATAACTTGCTCTTAGCTGTTTTCCTCAAAGAAAAAAAACATGTTCACATCACTCAGTAAATTGTAGATGAGCAAAAAAAAACAAAACGAGACCGCATCGACAGACGAACATCAGAGCAGCTGAGCAAACAGCCGGAGAACAATGAGGAGTAATCACTCAGATTATGTCTGAGAGCCACTTTCAGACTCACGACTCTCCTCACGGCACATCCTGAGCGCAAACAAGACCTCGACTAACAGTAGACCCGTCCACAGGTACCTGAAGACCCGAGATAAGCATCCGAGTGGACATGTTGAGTCTAAAGACAGGTGTTAAAGACAGGTTTGGAGGAACAGCACCTGTCCTGTTAGAAAAGCAAAGACTCGTAGGTTTGGGGACGGTTTTATTGCTTTGTAAACCTAGAATGCTAACAACTGCTAGCTGCTAGCATCGTGTTATTGCAAACCTGTTTGATGGTTTATCATCTGTGGAACACAAATCTGTTGGTGTCTATAGTGTAAAAATCAGTGGTATACAGTGTTTAGTGTTTTGGACCCCATTGACTTTCATTGTGTTGTGGGTTTGGGGATGGTTTATTGCTCTCTAAAGCCAGAATTGAACTTCTAGCATCGTGTTATTGCAAACCTGTTAGATAGTTTATCATCTGTGGAACACAAACACCAAATGTTGTTTATCTCTAGTGTAAACATCAGTGGTATACAGTGTTCAGTGGTTTGGACCCCATTGACTTCCATTGTATGGGCAAAGTTTTATTACTTTTTATTTTTTGCTTTAATCATGTTTTCCAAATGTGTTTGACTGTTATGCTAAATATATGTTTTTGGTCCATACCATAGTAATCTGTTTAATCCAATTTTCAATGCTTTGGGACCCCATTGACTTTCATTGTGTTGTGGCTTTGGGTTGATGGTTTTATTGAGAAGTAAACCCAGAATTAAACCTCTAACATCGTGTTATTGCAAACCTGTTTGATGGTTTATCATCTGTGGAACACAAACACAAATGTTTTTGTCCATGGTGTAAAAATCTGTCATATATATATAAAGTATATAAAGCATTCAGTCTTTTGGACCCCATTGACTTTCATGGTGTTGTGGGTTTGGGTTGATGGTTTTATTGCTGTGTAAGCTCAGATCAAACTGCTAGCATCATGTTGTTGCAAACCTGTTAGATTGACACAGTTTTTTGTCCATACTGTAAAAATCAGTGGTGTCCAGCGTTCAGTGTTTTGGACCCCATTCACTTTCATTGTATGGGGAAAGTTTGCAATGCTTACAAAGATGGAATGAAACATCTTTTATCATTTTTCACAAGTGTGTTTGACATATATAGTAAACCAAATGTTTTTCGTTCATACTGTAAAAATATGTGGTATACCATGTTCGGTGTTTTGGACCCCATTGACTTACATTGTATGGGCAATGTTTATTTTTTATACAAAGCATGGGAGATGTCTTTTATTTTGTTTTTCCAAATGTGTCTGACATATATGAAAAATATATGTTTTTGCTCTATACAATAAAAATCAGCACAATCCAGTTTTCAGCGTTTTGGACCCCATTGACTTTCATTGTATATCATGGGTTTGGGTTGATGGTTTTATTGTCCTGTACATCCATAATGAAACTGATAGCATTGTGTTGTTGCAAATCTGTTTAATTATTTGTCATCTGAAGAACACCAACATCATATGTTTTTGTCTATACTATAAAAATCATTGTCCAGCGTTCAGACATTTGGACCCCATTGACTTCTATTGTATCTGCAGTTTTTAATTGCTCAAGAAACACAAAGTGAAACCTCTTCATCATGTTGTTACACACTTGTCTGACTTTAACTACATTGATACTTTTTTATCCATAGGGTGAAATTTTGGTCTTGTTTTTGTCTCAAAACTACAAATAAATAAATCAAACTAAAACAAAACTATATATAAACACACATGTGCACAGTAAAATAATAAAGCTGACTCAAACTTCAGGACATTTTTGAGTTGACTTAAATTTCAACCCAATTACTGCACTTGACCGCATTTAATTTGAGTAAACTCAGAAGTGTCCTAAAGTTTGTTGCCTTCAAATTTTAAGTTGAGTCAACTTGTTTACAGTGTATCATGAACCCTGTTTTACGTAAAAAAGGAGGAGTAACCCATCCAGCTAGCATTTATTGACTGAAATGCAGTGAAAGTCTTGTACCTAGGATGTGTTTCTCAGCCGACAGATTTCTAAGAAGCAGGAGGCGAAGCAGCAAACGACATATCAAAGAGATTTCATTCATGATCCTTCTTTCCAGCGGGATCTATTTCGCATGATCCTCCTTTAACACTGTTAGTCCCCACCGAAACGCATCTGTACCTGAATCTGTTTAATTACGACCTGAAGGTAACCGGATCCACCTTTCCTTCTGCAATTGACTGGAACCTGATTATCCTACAAGCATCACCCCTGCACCTTCTCCTTTTCGTTCCCTCGGGATATGAAGACGGGTCACTAAAGTCTCTGACATGTTGAGCCAAGCCATTGATCCTTTGTCTTGGAGATTCCTGGTATTTTCTATGGAATTCAGACTATTGTGTTCACCTGTGGCCTCTTTGCTTTTGAGAAAAGCATGTACGTCCTTGGGGCACGCGAAACTCAAGGCGTCTGACCTTTACTTATCAGCCACTCTTTCATTAAGCAGCTTGTTTATCCCCAAACATTCCCCTGCAATTAGTAGAGACCAAGGGAATGCTTGCTTAGTGCCTCGAGAAACCTCAAAAATCTGCACCCTGAAAAGCTCCAGGCCGCGAAAGCATTCCGGAGTCGACTCGGTCCCAGACGGTGTTGCAAAACGCAGTCGCCACATCTGAAAGGGTGTTTGAGTTTTCCAAGCCGCGCATCTCATTACTCATCCTGAAAATTACTGTCATTGTGCAGCGGAGTGGGTTGCGAAAAGCAAAGCCCTTAACTCTGCTCTGTGTTACATGATGTCACTATCTTTGTAAAGCAGAAAAAAAGGGACACTCGGGGGACTCTCGGGGTGTTGGGCGTATTCAATGAGCCATAAAGTAAATAGTAAGTAATTGGCTTTTTTGAATGCTTTATGGGAATTCTTGGCTGTAGAAGCAGATTTTAAGCGAGCTGCTCTGAGAGGACTGGTGTGGGTACATTGCTTTGAATGCATTCATGTGATCCTCGATTTCAGAGCGCATATCGGATTCGTAGCATACTGACATTTTATTGAAACGTATTCTTCTTCTTAGACCGCATTTTTGAAGGCAGTTCATGCTAGAGGTTTTAAGCTACCACCACCAAACCCACAGCAGACCTGACGCCTGATCTGAAGTTGTGTCCAGCTCCTAAAATGGCTCAGAATCTAACAACAAGAGACGTTTAAACTTATAAATAGTTCAACTTGTTTTGAACTGAAACTCTAAAATACTGTGGTGTACTTTATTTTACACTGAGGTGTGTTGTAGTGTAACATATATTTGTTGAAGACTTACAGCATTGCATAATTAGGTTAAGTACTTTACCATCCATTCATTCATTTTCTTTTCAGCTTAGTCCCTTTATAACAATGGGGTCTCCACAGCGGAATGAACCGCCAACTTATCCAGGATATGTTTTACTTTAGAATAGTGTACTGTAGTGCTTAGTGTGAATTACAGTTTTTTTATGTGGAATGAATCTTTCATTGACATTCATAGTAGGAAAATACTACTAGCAAAAAACTACTACTAATTCAGTCAAGTTTCATGCTAGTATCTTGCTAATTCCTACTAAAAACATGCTGTCAACATGCCAATTATTGATAACAACAAGCTAATTCATGTCAAAACATGCTAATTAATGCTATTCTATGCTACTATTCTTAATTTAAGCATGTTAAATCATGCTTGTAGCAATGCAAATTAATGTTAAAACATAAATATAAATGCTAGCATGCTAGCAACTTATCACTTCTTGCTAGCAGCTATGCTAAAAAAAATATGAATTCATGCCAAAATATGCTAGTATACTGCTAATTCATGTGAAAACAGCAACTTTCTAATTCTTGCTAGCAGCATGTTAATAAATACCAAATATATGTTAACAAAAATATGAATTCATGCTAAAAACATGCTAGTAAAATGTTAATTCATACTAAAAACAGCAACTTGCTAATTCTTGCTGTCATCATGCTAATTAATACTAAAATGCACTAACAAAAATATGAATTCATGCTTAAAACATGCTAGTAAAATGCTAATTCACACTAAAAACAGCACCTTGCTAATTCTTGCTCGGTATCTCGGTATCTTAATTAATACAAAAATATGCTAACAAAAATATGAATTCAGGCTAAAAACATGCTAGTAAAATGTTAATTCATACTAAAAACAACAACTTTCTAATTAATGCTATCATCATGCTAATTAATACTAAAATACGCTAACAAAAATATGAATTCAAGCTAAAAACATGCAAGAAAAATACAAATTCATACTAAAAACAACAACTTTCTAATTCTTGCTATCAACATGCTAATTAATACTAAAATATGCTAATAAAATATGAATTCAGGCTAAAAACATGCTAGTAAAATGCTAATTCATACTAAAAACAGCAACTTGCTAATTCTTGCTATCAACATGCTGATTAATACTAAAATACGCTAGTAAAAATATGAATTCAGGCTAAAAACATTCTAGTAAAATGCTAATTCATGCTACCTACTAATCCTTGCTACATGCTAATTCTTGGTAGTAGTATGTTAATTCATACTTAAACATGCTATCAAAAAGATAAGTTATGCTAAAAATATAGCAATATGCTGAATTGTGCTAGCAACATACATTACTAATTCATATTAAAACATTATAGGAACATGATAATGATACTTCTTGCCACCAGCAGCTTAATTCAATTCAGGAACGCACTAATTAAGACTAAAAGCACTACAGCAGCATGCTAATTAATACAAAAAAATATGAATTCATGCTAAAAACATGCTAGTAACATGCTAATACATACTAAAAACAGCAACTTGCTAATTATTACTATCATCATGCTAATTAATGCAAAAAAAAAACATGCTATCAAAACTATGAATTCATGCTAATTTATGCTAAAAACAGCAATTGCTAATATTTGCTAGTGGCATTCTAAATAATAATGCACTAAGAAACATATTAATTCATACTAAAACATGCTATTAAAATGCTAATTTATACTAAAAATATAGCGGTATGCTAAATTATGCTAGCAGCATACAGTACTAATTCATGTTAAAACATTTTAGGAACATGATAATGATAGTACCTGCCACCAGCAGCTTAATTCAAGTCAGGAACGCACTAATTTAGACTAAAAGCAATATAGCAGAATGCGAATTTAAGTTAGCATAAACAAATCACATTCAATTCAGTCAACAAACTTTCCTCATGTAGTTTACATTTTGAGACAGCAGCATTTGCAGCCTCACTCCCAGCACTCCAATCCAAAGGCAAGGCAGAAACCTCAGTTGCTTTGGATCTGGGCTATCTCTCGATGACATTTGTGTGAAGCCCGGGGCTGTTTGTGCGCATCAGCTTCTGATCAATTCCCAAATCGTGGTACCACTCAATAGGAAGGGACTTATTACTTGCCTGAGACCGCAATAAAGCCCAGCTCTAGATGCGCCGGAGCAGGACGGATGACGCAAAGTGCTGAAACTGGCTGTCTGGGAATGTCAAGTTTGCCCGGACCGCAGTCATGTCCGTAAACAAGCCCGCGAGTAACGTCTCTGTTTCTATGGAGATGATGTTGTAGTACAGTAATTACATTAGATGGCGATAATTGAAATGAATGAGACGAGCGACATTATGAGATGTAGCATTAAATCCAGAGGTTATTTCTTGTCATACGCTATTATGAAAAATAAATACATATTCAATTATGCAGTACTAAATATGCTAGTAGAATGCTAATTCATACTAAAAACATGAACTTACTAATTCTTGCTAGCATCATGTCAATAATGCTAAAATATACTAACAAAAATATCAATTCATGTTAGAACATGCTAGTAAGATGCTAATTCATGCTAAAAAGCTACTAGTTGTTAGCAGCATGCTAATTAATTTTAAAATATGCTAGCAGAAATAGTGTTCATATTTAAAACATGCTACTAAAATGCTAATTCATGCTAAAACAGCAACTTGCTTATATTTTCTAGCGGCATGCTAAATAAGAATACACTAACAAACATTAATTCATATTAAAACATGCTATTAAAATGCTAATTTATACTAAAAATATAGCGATATGCTAAATTGTGCAAGCAGCATACATTACTAATTCATAATAAAACATTATACGAACATGATAATGATACTTCCTGCCACCAGCAGCTTAATTCAAGACAGGAACACACTAATTTACACTAAGACACTATAGCAGCTTGCTAATTAATATAAAAAATATGAATTCATGCTAAAAACATGCTAGTATAATGCTAATTCACGTTAAAAACAGCAAGTTGCTAGTTCTTGGAAGCAGCATGGTAAATAATGCTAAAATACGCTAACAGAAATATTAATTCATACCAAAAACATGCTAGTAAAATGATAATTCATACTAAAAACAGCAACTTGCTAATTCTTGATAGCAGCATGACAATTAAAACCAAATATATGTTAACAAATTTTATGCTTAAAAACATGCCCGTAAAATGCTAATTCATAGTAAAACACCAACTTGTTAATTAATACAAAATGTGTTAACAAAAAAATTAATTCATTCTAAAAACATGATAGTAAAATGCTAATCATACTTATAACAACTAGCTAATTCTTGCTAGCAGCATGCTGATTAATACAAAAATATGCTAACAAAAATAGGAATTCATGTTAAACATGTTAGTGAATGACAATTCATCCTAAAAGCAGGAACTTGTTAATTCCTGCTAGCATCATGTCAATTAATGCAAAATATTTGCTAACAAAAATATCAATTCATGCTAAAAACATGCTAGTAAAATGCTAATTCATGCTAAAAAGCTACTAGTTGCTAGCAGCATGCTAATTAATACTAAAATATGCTAACAGATACAGTATTCATACTAAAAGCATGCTAGTAAAATACTAATTCATGCTAAAAACAACAACTTGCGAATTCTTGGTAGCATCATCCTAATTAATACTAAAATACGCTAACAAAAATATGAATTCAAGCTAGTAAAATGCTAATTCATGCTAAAAACATTAACTTGCTAATATTTGCTATCATCATGCTAATTAATACTAAAATATGTTAACAAAAAGATTAATTCATGCTAAAAACATGCTAGTAAAATGTTAATTCATGCTAAAAACAGCAACTTGCTAATATTTGCTATCATCATGCTGATTAATACTAAAATACGTTAACAAAAAGATGAATTCATGCTAAAAACATGCTAGTAAAATGTTAATTCATGCTAAAAACCTCATTTTGCTAATATTTGCTATCATCATGCTAATTAATACTAAAATACATTAACAAAAAGATGAATTCATGCTAAAAACATGCTAGTAAAATGCTAATTCATGCTAAAATATCAACTTGCTAATATTTGCTATCATCATGCTGATTAATACTAAAATACGTTAACAAAACGATGAATTCATGCTAAAAACATGCTAGTAAAATGTTAATTCATGCTAAAAACAGTAACTTGCTAATATTTGCTATCATCATGCTGATTAATACTAAAATACGTTAACAAAAAGATGAATTCATGCTAAAAACATGCTAGTAAAAAGCTAATTCATGTCAAAAACAGCAACTTGCTAGTATTTGCTAGTGGCATGCTAAATAATAATCAACTAACAAACATATTAATTCATACTAAAACATGCTAATAAAATGCTAATTTCTACTAAAAATATAGCAACACGCTAAATTGTGCTAGCAGCATACGGTACTGATTCATGATGTACTGTATTCCCGAATGGCTCCCAAATGCCTATTCAAGGCCTCCAGGATGATGACGGCACATCCGGCGTACAATACGGCTACATGTTGTTCTTGGGGGATTCAATTGAGCTTAATTCAATCTGGAATTAATTTGCAATGCAAATCTTGTGGGATAGCAGCGCTGCTCCGGGTTGAGGAAAAGGACCAAGAGTGAACATTAGAGGTTAAAGCGATGGAATGTTGCTAGGCAACCTATAATTTCCTCTGTTATCTTGCATGCATGTCATTACCTAAAATGATGGCTCTACATTGTAATTATATGTTTAATTGGTGCATGTGAACGCAGAATCATGTGAGGCCAAGAGTGCATGTTTCATGAAGAGGGTCACGAACGATAACTGCCACAGACAGTACAATAATACTGTGGGACGGAGGAGAGAAACTTGTTTCTGAAATATTTTGATTAAACATTCCAGAGTTACATACTGGCCCTTATGCTGAACAAACCATCAGTATTTTCAGTTCATCTGTATTTCTCTAGCGCTTTCACAATGTAGAACAAAGCAGCTGAACACAGAAGTTCTTGTAGATTGAAACTGTGTGAGTCCAGTGTTCAGAGTTGAAGTTCAGTTCAGTTCAGTTCAGTTCAGTGTGGTTTAATCTTCACTGCTGAGAGTCCAAACACTGAAGAGCAAATCCATCCATGTGCAGCTCCACAAGAACCAAACCAAGCAATCCAGCGGCGACAGTGGAGGAACAAACTTCACCAATTGACCAAAGTGAAAGAGAGAAACCTGGAGAGAAACCAGGCTCAGTTGGGCATGAGCATTTCTCCTCTGGCCAAACTTCTTGTGCAGAGCTGCAGTCTAGGCGCCGGAGGCTGGAGAGCGCTGGACGTCCATCGTGGAGAAGCTGCAGGTGTGAGTAGGTCACCGGTGGATGATCAGGCTGGCCTACGGGATCAATGCTGAGACTCGTTTGTCACTGGGGTCTTTCAGAAATCAGTCTCACGCTCTCCACTCCTCCATGACCACCATAGCATCAGCTCAGGATACGGCCTGGTCCAAGATTATGGTACTGGCAAATTAGATCTATATGATCAATTTACTAGTTTAAATAGAAAGAAACAACCAGTGTTACTTCAAAAAAGTAATGGATTACTAACTACTTTAAATTACTTTTCTAATTACTTTGTCTGAAAAGTAACTCAGTCAGTAATTTAATTACTTGGCTAAATTTTAAAAATCCACATAAAGCTCAGCGCATTGAAAATATGCTAATTATACTCTTAATTCTTTACATTTGAGTCAAACAGGACCTTTAATTTAAAAAATACATTTCAATTTTAAACAATATATATCAACACACAAAACTTGTCAAATAATGACATATTTCAGAGCGTACAGGTGTGAGTTTTTTCACAGACTTCAACAGAGTGTCAAAATCTTGATGTTCGGTGGGTCTCGTCTATCAAATCTGAGCTTTATTCTGTATTTTCTATTGGATTCAAGTCAGGTGATTGGCTGGGCCATTCTACAGCTTGATTTTCGTTCTCTGAAATCAATTGAGAGTCTGTGTTTTGGATCATTGTCTTGCTGAAATGTCCACCCTGGTTTCATCTTCATCCTCCTGCTAATGTAGATGTTGGACTGAAGCAGCTGATGTTCATTTACACTGAGGAAGGGCAGAGGCTTGCTGAAGAACTACTGAGAGATTTCAGCTGCTGTCTGGGCTTTCACAGCTTTTCTGCACCTCCCTTTCTTCATGTGTTCAATACTTTTCCCTGCATCATTTCATTTTATTACACAGAAGAATATCTAGTATAATATTATTTACTGTCATCATGACAAAGAGAAAATAAATCAGTTATTAGAGATGAGTTATTAACACTGTTATGATTAGAAATGTGTTGAAGAAATCTGCTCTCCATTAAACAGAGATGGGGAGGAGGGATAAACAGGGGAGCTAATAATTCAGGGGGGCGAATAATTCTGACTTCAACTGTATATTGTTGGATTTATGTTCAGTATTTAAGGCATGTATATTATAAGTAATGACCTAAAAATCTAAATAATTTCCTTTATCAGGAGAAAAGTAATTTAATGACAATAGCTACTAAACGGTTGTTATGGCTCATATTTTGCAGTGTAATCTACAGAGCAACCTGTGTGCTGTGAAGGTGTTGAGAACAGTTGACAACTTGTGACAAGCTTATAAAATGTGTAAAGGAATCAAAACAAAGCCAATAATTCCTCCATCGCACCCACAAACGGATCTGCTGGAAGCAGGTGTGATTCTAATGGTGGTATTGAATGCTAATGAGAAGCATTAGGACTGTAATGGGAAAAAATATAACAATAAAAAGGTTGAGCATTCTGTTCTCATCTTATGGCATCAAGTCCAGTTTTTGGATCATTTAAATGTGTTTAGACCATGTTGCATTCATATTTCAGCCAAACCAGACCCGAGTTCAGAGATCTGTCACTTATAAATGCCAATGATCAAACTAAAGGCCCCATTATACAAAATAAAAGAACAAGTCAAGTGAACTAAATCCAAACTAAATTAAACTCTCTTGATTGTTTGATTTGGCAGTGACCTTAGGGGACTTTAGCTTCTGGTTTCTTCCAATAAAGTTCTGTTTCGTTCTTCATTTGGGGGCAAAACAAATCTCGAACAGTAGTAGTAATCCAATTCCCCCTATAGCGCATGTCTCTGGACTTTGGGGGAAACTGGAACACCCGGAGGAAACCCACGCCAACATGGGGAGAACAT
The DNA here is from genome assembly GCF_903798145.1 of Danio aesculapii. Lineage (NCBI taxonomy): Eukaryota > Metazoa > Chordata > Actinopteri > Cypriniformes > Danionidae > Danio > Danio aesculapii. The sequence goes on from NC_079456.1 coordinate 38,225,648, forward strand.
GCAAACTCCACACAGAAATGGCAACTGATCCAGCCGGGGCTCGAACCAGCGACCTTCTTGCTGTGAGGTGACAGTGCTAACCACTAAGCCACCGTGCCACCCCATAGTCCGATTTGGGTTTAAGTAATCCAGCATTTCCAGTGTATCTTGTTGTGACATCCTTCTTGACCTGCACCACCGAAAGTAGTGGTCAGATGAGGTGGAAATACTTACTTAAGCTAACAATTCAATTATACCATGTCAACATCTTCATATTAACTGAAGGATCAGTTGACGTCTGCTAAAACTGTTGTACTTAATTCTCATTTTGAACACGGCTATAGTGAAGAAAGCAACCAGTGCAACTGCTTAATTGGGAATTACAGACAAATACAGTGCGCTGTCTCTAAAAGCACTCAAGGAGCCACCTTTCACTGCTTCCTGCTCATCAGTCATGTGGGTTTAAAAGCAAAGACAGGAACCAATTTCTCATAAATTAATCTCTTCGCATGACTCGCTTTTTTTTGGCCAATTTTCTGCTCAAGATCAAACCGCTTTGATTTCACATTGCGTCTGTGCACATTCTCATGGTTGCAGTAATCCATTGACCACCTGTTCACCCCCTCCGCAGCGCCGGAGCCTAAGTAACTCGGTCACGGCTGCTTAAAACTTATTGAACCACAGAGGAAAGGTCAACCCCCACTGAAACCTCGCCGAGCGTCCCACCCAATGAATTCCACACACTCCTACAGTCAAAGTGTGGCAGTGTAAGGCATTGAACAGACTCCAGCCTTCCAAACTAGATACCCAAAATGTTGAATACCTGTTCTTTCACAAATCGCCAAGATCAATGCAACTCGGACATTCTGGAGCAGATCAATGGCGATTGCTCGAAACCTTCCGCTCTTTGTAATTGCAAAGTGAGAAGAGATTGGCTCGTCGCCACCAGACCTCCTCGCTTCCAAACTGTTATTGGGTGGTCATTGTTATTTAGATGTGCTGACAGGTTTGCACTCCCCCCGCCCTTTCATGCCACAGTCCCGATTGTGACCAAACAGATGCGCAGTTACTGCAGTTCATCTTTTTTTTCTTCTCCAGAACAATGCCTTGAACTCTTTCTCAGCTTACCAAGCCTCGCAAATCAGCTTGGGCTTCTTTCAAACCGCAGGAGCAGTAAATTGTCACATGAATTGGAGTCTAGAAAGTCTATTCTGGTGTTGCCGGGCAGAGTTTTGTTTATTGCTGATCTTGTTTTAACAAGTGGGACAAAGAAGAGCAAGGTTGGATGCATCTTTAGGCTCTGATGAGAGTACACGCTTTAATAATTTGGGGCTTGTTTTGGGACATGCAGAGGCAGAACGCCAACACTGAGGTGTTTCTTTCTTAATTTCGCAAGCTTGAGCAACTCGCATGGGGCTTTGAAAACACCTGCGGAAGACAGAGCGAAAGAAAGAAGTCTGTTTCTTTGATTTCTCTACAGTTCGCAATGAGAACCTTGGATACAAACTTGGATCCCCTAACATAAATCATAAATCTCAAACTGTGTGTGTGTGTGTGTGTGTGTGTGTGTGTGTGTGTGTGTGTGTGTGTGTGTGTGTGTGTGTGTTATATTCCTGTTACACCTACAAATCAGCAATCTGTCTGTTGAAATCTGGAAATGTATAAAACATGAAAACAACCTGTATACACCAATACAAAAACGATCCGAACAATAGGCTTACCAGGGCACGACTGGAAATCTACAGAGATTCGCCTTCTGAGGGGAAAATTACGTAACAGAAATATTAGATAAAAGCAGAAACATTGAGAGAGTGTATGAGTGTTTCCTAGTGCTGGCTTGTTGAAAGAGCATCCATTGTGGAAAGCATATGCCAGAGTAATTGGTGGTTCATTCCACTGTGGCAAGCCCTGATTAATCAAGGACTAAGCTGAAGGAAAACGAGTGAGTGAGCAATTTTTATTGTGAAAAATGACTCCATTCTCTTTGTTACATCTCTGTCATTTGAGTGCCAAAATTTAACCCACAAGCTCGCAAAATTAGTAAAAAACAGATGTCGTTGAAAAGTTTCTTACGAAGGGGAAAAGGCCCAGTGAATGACCCAAGAATGGATCCGCAACCCATTTGTCAACAAATCAGGTGAATCCAGCATATCTGTGCAGGAAGATCAACTGCTGGAGATCGCAAATGACAGCGGCCTTGTTCACATATCACGTCTTTTCCATGCGCAGTTGGCGTTTCTGTGTGGAGCTATCATGTTCTCCTCGTGTTGGCGTGGGTTTCCTTCAGGTGCTCCGGTTTCCCCCACAGTCCAAACACATGCGCTATAGATGAATAGGTTAAGCTAAATTAGCTTTTGTGTATATGTGTGACTGAGTGTATGGATGTTTCCCAATACTGGGTTGCAGCTGGAAGGGCATCCACTGTGTCAAACATATGCTGGATAAGTTGGCGGTTCATTCCACTGTAGCTACCCCTCATGAATAAAGCACCTAAGCTCTTTCTTCTTCTGAATGAATGAACTTTAAGGATTTGACTGAAAGTATCTGGCCAAACGTTTTCACTTTGGGTAAAACTAAACAAGCAGGTTCCAAGCCAGATTTGACTCTAGGCCTGAAGCTGTAATGATCTGGAATTGAAGTGTGGACTCCACACTGTCCCTGCTTCTTGGTATCTCTTTTACTAGTGAGAGACATTAGTCAAGACACACCTCGTGCATTTTTTCCACCACTTTTTGGCTTGAAGAAGAAGGCAGAGAATTGGTGCACAAAGCTGATAGAGCAGCACGTATTAATTACCGCTGAAGAAGACATTTGCTCATCTCACCTGCCGCTCCAAGGGATAAATGCTGCGGAAGTGGACAGGACCTCTGATAAATCAACTCTCAATCTGCACAGAATGATTGCTTGTGTCTGTGGCGGGCCTGCGGTGGTTGACTAGATTAGATGGGCATATGGTACACGCTATCATGCAATATGAATTTAATAAAACAAGTACCACAAGCACCTGTTTAAGGGTCTGATCTGTCAGGAGCACCACTTGGATTAAATTCCCACCAATACGTGAGGGAAAGATCCCTGGTTCTGTGTTTTTTCACCATTTCCAGCTGGTATAAAAGGACCACTCCACCTTTTTTGGAAATAGGCTAATTTAAAAGTCATCTACAGTTAATCAGTTGGGTTTTACCATTTTTGAATCCTTTTAGCCGATCTCTGGGTTTGGCGTAGGCACATTTTAAGCTACGATTAGCATAATTTAAATTCAGGCTCATTCTGAATATGTACTCCTCTAAACATTTCTGGAGAGCCCAAAATTGCTATTTTTTTTGCAGTTTTTGTTGTCACGAATCCCCCAGAGGCCGCTGTGTATGCTTTTTGAGATTTTAAATTTCTCTCTGAAAGTGCCATTCACGCCTGCTGTTCTCACGTAAATCCACCAGAGGCCGCTGTCGACTGACTGACTGACCGACCAATCGACTGACCCACCCACCCCCATCCCTAAACCCAACCGATAGTGTTTTAAAAAGCACCGATTGACCAGAGCCCGCCCACTTCTCTAAACCAAATCGACAGTGTCCTAAAAAGCAATCCAAATAAAGAAAAGCCCTCACGGCTGCCTGATTTTTACCACACTTTCAGAATTTACCACATTCTTACCCTGTTATTTACTTATTTGTTTTATTTTTTGGCTTTTGGTTTTGTCTTACCTGCTCTACAGAACCGTTATCCTCCAGACTCGAACCCTGTCCTCACGGTCAACTCCGCCCTGCGTCTCAAATCCTCCGATGTACATGGTGAGCCACTGGACAAACTGTTAACAGCAAAAACAAACCTAAAAACCTCCATTAGCGTGAGAAAGAACGGCATCATACCGCCCCATAGCGTTTGTTTTCACAACGAAATGCAGCTATACGTACTTCTGGATACATAATTCACGATCTCCAGTAATATATATGGGGCTACATTTTCAGAATGAGCTTGTGTTGCATAAATCTTTGAATCAGGTTAGAGCGTTAGCTGAATTGTCCTGTTAAACAGCATAAGCAGGAAAAAAGTTAGCTATTTTCTTGGCCTATATGCCTATGCTTTCATTCCGGCGTAATAATCAAGGGACTTTGCTGCCCCACCATGGCTGTAGCATGTGCAGTGATATGATGCTTTAAAATAGTCCCCAGTTAGGTAACTAGGTTGCATTTTTCTGAAGGCCCATTCACACCGGGACGCTTTTTGCTCACATTTTCCATCGACATTTAATGCCTCATGACTAAATAAAGAGCGCCAATATGATCATGCACACCAACATTTATAAAGAAACGCCTCATGCTCCTTTTGTTGTTTTGATGTGAAACGTCAAAACCTTCTCCACCAATCAGATGGGCACTTTTGTTCACGTGCACGGAGCTAAAGTAAACACCTCTTGGAGGCGCTCAAGCGCAAAACTGTCAATGCGAGCGCACATTGAAGAAGATGTCCAGAGGTGATATGAACGCAGAGCTGCTTATTGCACTAGTGAACAATAATCATTTCTTCATCACTAGAGATGAAGCTGCTACTTCAACCATCCATGCTTGTTCGAATTGCCAGCAACTTTAACAACAAGTGTGTCAACTTTCTGTCTTCTTCTTCTGTGTTACAAGCGGGTACTCTTCTGCTCAACGCCAATGAAAATCGCTTGGGTTTGAATCCGGAAACACGTTTCGAAAAAATGCTGATGATAAACGCTAACGAAAAGCGCCCGGTGTGTACGAGCCTTTAGTACACAGTGTAACTACAGAAGAGTCAAACTTTAAATAAAAAAACTTTCTTTTTTTTATCAAGATGCTAATGGTCTAATCCAACTCAATGAGTTATGCTAAGATAAGCTAACAGTGCTCCATCTGAATGGATTCAAATATGGACAAACTCAACCGTTTAACTCTAGCTGACTTGTAAAATCAGCCCATTTCCACCAAACATTGGAGTGTTCCTTTAAAATGCAGAGTTATTTTTGGATCCAAAATGGATTCTGATTTCCACCTAGTATTAACAATGCACCTCTTAAGACCAGGGGAAAGAGAGGTGTGATTTCAACTAAGGGGTTTCAGAGGAAAAACCTCTGCATAGGGCCCCTAGCAACACCATTGCTTATGTCTACGGCAGTTCGTATTTCAACAAGACCCTTTCATCTTATTTCATCATCACTTCTGTGGGAGCACTTAGTGCGACATCCGAGTACTATTGAGTAACCACGCATTGTACCTGATAGTGCATAGGGCCCAGAGGCTTTGTTGAATGTGATTGGGGTTGGGACTTGTAAGGGGTGGAAGTATGGTCATACTAAGTATTAGTTTAATGGGAGTGCTTAGCTCAACGCATGCATACTAGTGCGAGCAAATGTAAACACAAGTATCTATAAGAATGTGGATGCCGATTACCATTTAAAAAAATCACAACATGTGTTCAGTCACTTGGCAGACAGTAGGTGGTCTTCTGTGGCTGTGTGACCACATGACTGTTCACACTACAAATGTCCAAGCACAAGTGGATAACCACAAACCTATCCCTAACCAGGGCCATCACTGATGGGGGAGGAACAGAGTGCATAGAGGGTCCAGAGTGGCCCAAAGTGAAGTATAGGTGGATAGTGTTTATACAGGGGGATAGTGGGGTTGGGCTAGGGTGTAGAATGCTAAGCATAGCAATAGCAAAGTCACAACACTGCTTATTTTGTCACGCTCACTTAGTGTGACACATTTAATGAAGCTATGTTCACACACTTGATGAGCAGGCGAGAATACAAGCAAATAAATGCACACAGATGTCAAGTACAATTATTTTAAGATCAGGTGTTCAATCATTCATTCATTTTCGTTTCAGCTTAGTCCCTTTATTAATCAGGGGTCGCCACAGCGGAATGAACCGTCAACACATCCAGCATAGGTTTTACACATGCGGATGACACAGCTGCTACCCATCACTGGGAAACACCCATACACTTTCATTGACACACATACACTACGGACAGTTTAGCTTACACAAATTCACCTCTACCAAGGGAGTCCAAACTCAGTCCTGGAGGGCCGGTGTCCTGCTGAGTTTCGCTCCAACACACCTGCCAGGACGGTTCTAGTATATCTAGTAAGAGCTTGATTAGCTGGTTCAAGTGTGTTTGATTAGGGTTGGAGCTGAACTCTCCAGGACACCGGCCCTCCAGGACCGAGTTTGGAGACTCTTGACCTGTACCGCATGTCTTTTGGACTGTGGGAGGAAACCAGAGCACCCAGAGGAAACCCACGCGAATACAGGGAAAACACGTCAACTGATCCAACCGAGGCTCGAACCAGCGACCTTCTTGCTGTGAGGTGATCGTGCTACACACTGCGCCACTGCTTGTTCACACTACATATTTAAAATGAGCTAAAACTACACAACCCCTGAGCTCTCGATTGTTTTATGTTTAATCCACTTAAATGTGCTACGTTCACTTAAAGGGGTGGTCCACTGTGTAGTTTTAAGGCTTGCTTGTGTTTATTAAGATATAAAGCAATGTGTGCTCATGCTTTATTTATAAAAGAAAAATCCTGTAATTTTTTCATTTACCTTACTTTGATTATATACAGCTACTCAGCTAACATCAAAACGACTGTCATATTTCCTAGTTCCTCCAAAAGACCGCCCTCAAGAGGCTCTGATTGGTCAGCTAACATGATGTGCTGTGATTCGCGAATTGGCTCCACGCCACAAGGAGGCGTCACGCACCTGCACGAGCTTTTGCACTGTGTAAAGAGTCAGTCAGAGAAGCTGTTAGCCAGCCGTATCAGTTTGTGCCTGAATCTGACACACAGCTGAAACTCATGCCTGCTCTCTCTAAAATAAAACCTGACAAGTGTCTTTCACATATATTCGGAATAAGCATGTGTGAGTGATATGAATCGTTCACATATCTCTTGCGAGTTGGTTATTTGAGCATAGAGAGACACTGCAGCGCTGCTGAGGATTGTGTGTGTTCACAGCAGTTTGACTGATAAATATGAATTTGTAGCTAAATTGTTAGCGGTGCCAAACAGCATTTCCCATTGTTTACATCCTCGCTATAACATATCGTTAGTGCCAGACACTGTGCATGTAATAGATCAATTTTAACAGATAAAACATTTTCAAATATTTATAGTGTGGGTGATCATTTGTGGCTGTGTGAATGTATTTGACCACATGAGCGTTTACCAGTGCTGGAAGTGAAGCTTTACAAATAACTCAAGTTACGTAAACACATTACTTGATTAAAAAAAAAAAGAAAAACGAAACTATAGAGAAATAGAAGTTATAAAATAGAAAATAAAAGCAAATATAAAATATTTCAGGACTTCCGATATATAGAGTCTGTGACTAAAAAAATATATAAAAAGACTGTACAGATAAGTCATAAATAGGCAAAATTTTGTAAATAATCTGCGGATTTATGCGGAAAGATTTTTGGGAGTATCGTAACTAAAAACATAATATATTAAATTAAAAAAATTATACCTTAATAACTTTTATTTAATTTTTACGATGCAAATCCAATTACAGCCACTTATTTGGTAAACAAAGCAAGTCTCACATATAATATCTCTACTAAAAGATAGAAAATATGACTTTACAAGCTGTATTGTATATAAATCACATCAATATTTTCATTTTAGTCAATAATATGACTGAAAATAATTTCAAAACTGAGTAAATATAAATGTACACACATTTACTCAAGTAAATAAATAGACTCAATGAGTACCGTTACATGAACACCAATAATTAAAAAAAGCGATTTTGATGAATTTAATCTGATTAACGTAATCATGTCAGAAGGTGGATTTCTCTGCTGAATCATCTGTTGATCTGCATCCCAATCATCACCAATACTGCAGAAGACCTACTGGAACCAGCACGGAGCCAAGATTCTCAGAGAAATCAGTCAAGTTTGGTGAAGGAAAACTCATGGTTTGGGGTTACATTCAGTATGGGGGCGTGCGAGAGATCTGCAGAGTGGATGATCAACATCAACAGCCTGAGGTATCAAGACATTTGTGCTGCCCATTACATTACAAACCACAGGAGAGGGACAATTCTCCAGCAGGATAGCGCTCCTTCTCATACTTCAGCCTCCACATCAAAGCTCCTGAAAGCAGAGAAGGACAAGCTGCTCCAGGATTGGCCAGCCCAGTCACCAGACATGAACATTATTGAGCACGTCTGGGGTAAGATGAAGGAGGAGGCGTTGAAGATGAACACAAAGACTCTTGATGAACTCTGGGAGTCCTGCAAGAAGGCTTTCTTCGCCATTCCAGATGACTTTATTAATCAGTGATTTGAGTCATTCAGAGATGTATGGATGCAGTCCTCCAAGCTCATGATGGAGTCAGACACAATATTCATTCTGTTTCCACTGCAGCATGACCACATATTCTATACTGGACAATATTGAAGGTATTATAATGTACGTTTTCATTTTGTACTTTTCAATTTGTACCTCAATGGATTTGTCTATTTGTTTTGTCAAGCGACCTTGAGCTATAGAAAGGCGCTATATAAATAAAACTTATTCTTCTTTTTCTTCTTCTATTTAGGGCCTATATTTATCATCATCCAGTGCATCTTAAAAGCAGCTGTAAATGAGGCCTTCTTTCTTTTTTTTCTGCTGAAAATCCTTCTAATGACGTCGATTCCAAATCCCGAGGGTTAAATACCCGAGTGCTCCGTTTAGAACATTTCTAACGGCTCATTCGACAGACGTGAGCGTGTTAACAGAAGAAGGTGCCGAGCCGCAGATGCGTGCAGGGACGACTTTCAATGTCAGCAGGACAGAAGCCCCTGTGAATCTGAATGAAAAAGACAGTACACAGACTCGACAGTAAACTGATGTACACTGCAAAAAGTCAAGAGTTACAATCAGATTTCTAGCCCAAATCTTCTAGCCCAAATCTGATCTTGTTTATGAATATAACACAATGCCAGATCAGGTTGCGTTGGATCCTGATTTCTTTGGTCTTCAAAGCTTAACTTAACAGTTTATTTAGCTTGGGGACAATCTTGTGTTTATTTACGGTTGTGTGTTAATTGCAGTATCTGAGCTTGCTCTCTGCTCTGTCCACTTTTAATGTTGAAAATTCAGCGCTGCAGTTTGACAAATTCCCTTTTATTGACATTTGTTAAATTTGACATCTGATGTGTTTTAGGCCTTGCTTTTAATGTGCATAATGTTGGAGCATTTCCGGAACAAACAGTAATTTTTTTTTGCAACACAGGCTCATTTCTAAACCGTAGCCCTATATACATCTCTGGAGATCGCTAATCATGTAGCCAGAGGTACTTGTGGCTGCATTTCATCTTTAAAAACGAACGCTACGAGGCGGTATAACATCGATCCTTTTCGCGCTTACCAGCTGACCGCTTACCTCCATGTGGACGGCTTTCTCGCTGTAACCAGTTTGTCTAGTGGCTCGCTGCATATGTTGGCTGACTTATGATGTAGAGCGGAGTTGACACGCCGACAGGATTTAAGTCCAGCGAACAGCGGTTTCAGAAAGAGATGATGCCAAGGTATCCATAATCCTGGACCAGGCCGTATCCTGAGCTGATGCTGTGGGGTTCATAGAGGAGTGGAGAACCTGAGACTGATTCCTGAAAGAACCCAGTGACAGATAAGTGCCCGCATTGATCTCTTGGGCCAGCCTGAACACCCGCCAGTGACCTACTCACACCTGCAGCTTCTCCACGATGGACGTCCAGAGTTCTCCAGCCTCCGGCACCTATGCTGCAGCTCTGCACAGGACATTTGGCCAGAGGAGAAATGGTCATGCCCAACTGAGCCTGGATTCTCTCCAGCTTTCTCTCCTTCACTTTGGTCAATTGGTGAAGTTTGTTCCTCCACTGTTGCCTCTGGCTTGCTTGGTTTGGGACTTGTGGAGCTGTGCATGGATGGATTTGCTCTTCAGTGTTTGGACTTTCGATTATTTAGGTTGTACTGCTTTGACTCGAGCAGCTGGAGTTTTCTGTTGCTTTAGAAATCTCATAAATCTGAGTACAAAACCACTCGTGAGGTTCTGAATGAATCGACACGGAGCCCCATTAAAGTTCCTTCAGACGTTGTGTTTAATATTTCTTTTTTTACCCAATGCCCTCTCGCTGAAGCTAAAATCAATGGCCTTGTAGGGAATGCTAACGCTGCTCTACAAAGTTCAATGGACTCAAAGTGTGCTCGGAGAAATTTCCAACATATTGACGCTTCTGGAGGAAGATATAACTCCTTTGTGAGGAGACAAAAGCAAAAGCATTGCTTGAAACAAAAGGCCTGCTCTCTAGGATTATGCTGGAAACAACAGATCCAGATTCTGGGGAAACAGATATTGCTGTTGAGGTCAATATGGCTGTGAGCAGGTTTGAAGAACAGCATATAAATGTCAAGCAAAAGTACGGTGGCTGAGAGAGCTGAATTTGCTGCAATTTAAGAAAACGTGCAATTATTAAAATGCCAAATTAAAAGACCCTCATTCGTTTGACTGCACACATTCTGCAAATCCTCACAACACAAACAAATTAATAAAGAACTCTGCATTTTCTCACAACGTCAACAATTTACAAAAACAAGCTGCATTTTCATACAACACTTTCAAATAGCACGGAAACACAATGAGAATGTGAAGGCATGACTATTTAGGTTATGGTAATTTAGGCTATTAAAATAGAATAGACACGGGAATCAGGAAATTCAAATAAACAAACACATTTCAAAGATCACCTACAACTTCACTGAGCAATAGTCATGGCAGAGCAGCGGAAAATGCAGCGCAGTTTCCTAAAGTGTTTGCATTGTAGGCAAATGCAGTACGTTTTCAGAAATTGTTTACGTTGTGGGATAATACAGCATGGACACCCACTGAAATATCAATGTGTAACAATGGTCATCTTGTATCTTATACATATTTACATAACTGAATGTTATATTGAATGATAATATAACTTTTTTCCATATTTTGACATTTGCTTTTCTGAAAAGTTAAAATGAACAATATTGTTAATAACAATATAATAATAATAATAATAATAATAATAACAACAACTTTTATTATTAATTCATTTTCCTACGGCTTATTCCCAGATTTATCAGAAGTCGCTACAGTGAAATGAACCAGCATATTCATTTATTTTTTTATTTAATATTTATTCATTTATTTATTCATTTAAAAGTTTTTTATGTAAATTTTATTCTATGGTTAAAAGGTTGGGATCTTTAATTATATATAAATAATTCTTTTATTGTATATTGGTCTTCCTCAATCTTCATTATCATGGTTGCAGTTGGTTCAAAACGCGGCAGACTTTTAACAGGCACCAAAGAACAAGCTCATATTCACCAGTTTTAGCATCCCTTCATTGGCTTCCTGTTAGAATTCAGTTCAAACTTTTACATATTGTTTTGAAAGCATTGAATGAACAAGCACTTTCTTATATTTCTCAACTTATTAACTTACATTCAACTTCTCTGTCCTCTGTCCCAACAGTCTAAACGCAGCAAAAAAGCGGCCTTGAGCTTGTTAAAAGCGGTCCTGCTTAAAAGGAACGGACTTTTGATTGATACTTTCTACAGTATTGGTATTATCCAGCATGAACAGGCTGTAAATAATGATATGGTTATTACACCGATAAACAGAGAACAAACTCAACACCGTGAGTCACAGACAGGAAACAGCGAAAGCAAGGGTCATTAAACAAAGATGATGCGTAAGGCAATAATATATTCCCCTGACTAGAAAAGAGGAGACTGTTTCAGCTACGCTTCTCTTTTTTTCCGCAAGAAAGTTGAACGGCTCCAGCCTGTAATAAGGCGGCGAAACGAGAGCAGATCACACAGCGAGATATACATCATCTCCACAACCTTGTCACCGAACACCCCCAAGGGTCAGTGCATCTGGCGCTACACACTGAAGCCTCGATAATGAGAGCGTGTCATCACTACTGAGGGCTCGAATTTACTTAATGGCGGAAGTTCAAAGACTTATTTTACCGCAGAGATGACAATGAGACCCGTGAGATGACCTTACCAGCCCCCCTTTTTCCATGTGGGAGCAAAAAACTAGACTACGCTTCGAAAAAACAAGCCAGGCTCATTCTGAAAATGTACCCCTATATACATTTCTGAAGAGCGCCAAATACATCCCAGGAAGTACGTTTTTTTAGCAATTTTTGTTTTCATGAATCCACCAGAGGCCGCAAGGTACTCAAAAAGTGCAGATTTCTCAAATTTCTCTTGCGAGTCCCATTTGCACGTGCCCTTCTCACAAATCAACCAAAGACCCCTGTTGACAGGTTGACTGACCAATCAATTGACCCTCCCCCTTCCTTCCCTAAACACAACCGACAGTGTTTTAAAAAGCACCGACTGACCCGCCCACCGCCTTCCCTAAACCCAACCCACAGTGTTTTCAAAAGCACCGACTGACCCGCCCACCGACTTCCCTAAATCCAACCCACAGTGTTTTCAAAAGCACCGATTGACCCGCCCACCCCCTTCCCTAAACCCAACCCACAGTGTTTTCAAAAGCACCGACTGACCCGCCCACCGACTTCCCTAAACCCAACTGACAGTGTTTTCAAAAGCACCGACTGACCCGCCCACCGCCTTCCCTAAGCCTAACCCACAGTGTTTTCAAAAGCACTGACTGACCCGCCCACCCCCTTCCCTAAACCCAACCCACAGTGTTTTCAAAAGCACCGACTGACCCACCTACCGCCTTCCCTAAACCCAACCCACAGTGTTTTCAAAAGCACCGATTGACCCGCCCACCACCTTCCCTAAATCCAACCCACAGTGTTTTCAAAAGCACCGATTGACCCACCCACCCCCTTCCCTAAACCCAACCCAGTGTTTTCAAAAGCACCGATTGACCCGCCCACCGCCTTTCCTAAATCCAACCCACAGTGTTTTCAAAAGCACAGATTGACCCGCCCACCCCCTTCCCTAAACCCAACCCAGTGTTTTCAAAAGCACCGATTGACCCGCCCACCGCCTTTCCTAAATCCAACCCACAGTGTTTTCAAAAGCACAGATTGACCCGCCCACCCTCTTCCCTAAACCCAACCCAGTGTTTTCAAAAGCACCGATTGACCCGCCCACCGCCTTTCCTAAATCCAACCCACAGTGTTTTCAAAAGCACTGATTGACCCGCCCACCCCCTTCCCTAAACCCAACCCACAGTGTTTTCAAAAGCACCGATTGACCCGCCCACCCCCTTCCCTGAACCCAACACACAGTGTTTTCAAAAGCACAGATTGACCCGCCCACCGCCTTCCCTAAACCCAACCCACAGTGTTTTCAAAAGCACCGATTGACCCGCCCACCGCCTTCCCTAAACCCAACCCACAGTGTTTTCAAAAGCACCGATTGACCCGCCCACCGCCTTCCCTAAATCCAACCCACAGTGTTTTCAAAAGCACAGATTGACCCGCCCACCCCCTTCCCTAAACCCAACCCAGTGTTTTCAAAAGCACCGATTGACCCGCCCACCGCCTTTCCTAAATCCAACCCACAGTGTTTTCAAAAGCACAGATTGACCCGCCCACCGCCTTCCCTAAACCCAACCCACAGTGTTTTCAAAAGCACCGATTGACCCGCCCACCACCTTCCCTAAACCCAACCCACAGTGTTTTCAAAAGCACCGATTGACCCGCCCACCCCCTTCCTTAAGCCTAACCCACAGTGTTTTCAAAAGCACCGACTGACCCACCAATCCCCTTCCCTAAACCCAACCCACAGTGTTTTCAAAAGCACCGATTGACCCGCCCACCACCTTCCCTAAACCCAACCCACAGTGTTTTCAAAAGCACCGATTGTCCCGTCCACCTCTCGAAATTGTTCCTCTCGAAATTAGTTTGTGAAACTTCACGTGCTGTCATCATGGCACAGATTAAAATAAATCAGCTATTAGAGATGAGTTATTAAAACTATTATGATTAGACATGTGCTGAAAAAAATCTTCTCTCTGTTAAACAGAAATTGGGGAAAATATAGAGGGGGTCTAATAATTCTGGAGGAATAATAATCCTGACTTTAACTGTACCTTGGTGAGAAATCCCTCAAAAATGTTTGGATAATGCTGAGGTATTGGTGGGCCATTTCAGGAATGCATGGCTGAAATCCAGCTTACTTCACAGGTGATTTAAGGTTAAGCCCCGCTGAGCCAAACATAGCAATCTCAGTGAAAGAACTATAAACCGCCTGCCGCTTGATAAGGAGACCCGTTACACGAAAGAGTCCCGACCAAAAAGCTTTCCCGCTCATTGCAGTTTCGCTAATCTAAAAAAGCCTGAAAAAAGAGAAGGTATTATTAAATTTTCAAGATTTAGATCTCTCCGCTGAGGTGCAATTAATCGAAAGCAGGTTGGTAGTGTTATGATTTTTTGGGATGTCTTTGAATTGTTTTACAAGATTACATGACACTGAGGGCCAGCTTTACTAAGCAAGGCAAATTAGCTTGGGTTGGTGTAGGTGGGGTTTTTGATGTAGGTGATTCACATGAGAGTAAAGCACCGTTTGCATCCAATGAGGCAAGGCAGGGTTATTTATACAGCACATTTCATACACACTGGTAATGCAAAGTGCTTTACATAAACAGGACGAAAAGAAACAAATATGAGAAAATAAAATCAACAAAGAATGACAATTATTAAGCAGCAGCTGAAGGTGGATTCACCCTGCTTTGAACTCTTGCAATTCCTAATTTATTTGATCCTAGATATCTGTTGGGTTTGTATTCAGTGAGCATATCCGTAATGGCCATTCAGTGATTTATAGACCAGCAGTAATACATTAAATCTATTCTGAATGTAACTGGGAGCCAGTGTAGAGACCTGAGGACAGGTGTGATTTGCTCTCCTGCTTCTGCGCAGAATCCTGGCAGCAGCGTTCTGGATGAGCTGCAACTGTCCGACTGTCTTTTTGGGAAGGCCAGTGAGGAGTCCGTTACAGTAATCCACCCTGCTGCTGATAAAAGCATGAACAAGTCGGCTGCACATCTATAATGCAAATCTCCATTGAGATTTGGTGGCTGTGGAGGCCATTTGAGTACAGTGAACTCATTGTCATGTTCAAGAAACCAGTCTGAGATGATTGGTGCTTGATGACATGGTGCGTTATCCTGCTGGAAGTAGCCATCAGAAGATGGAGACACTGTGCTCATAAAGGGATGGACATGGTCAGCAACAATACTCAGGTAGGCTGTGGCGTTGACACCATACTCAATTGGTACTAATGGACCCAAAGTGTGCTAAAATCTCCCCCACACCATTACAAAAAAAAAAAAGACCAGCTTGACCAGCCTAGCCAGGCTGGGAACCCAGCCAAAACCAGCTATGTCCAGCTTAAACCAGGCTGGTCAAGCTGGATTTAGCTGGTCATTTTTCAGCCTGACCAGCTAAGACCAGGCTGGAAATGGCGGGAAACCAGCCTGGAAATGGCCAAAAGCCCTCTAAAACCAGGCTGGTCAACTAGATAAAACCAGCGAACTAGCCTAGGCTGGTTTAAGCTGGATTTTCAGCAGGGTTAGCATGTATTACTGTATTAGCATATCAATATCATTATTAGCATTTTAGCACATTGCATACTTGTTACCAGAGGCGAACTCTCAGATTTCTGATATTAAAAAGTCATATTTCACTCAAAATTAGTGTAAGATAATATACAACTGAAATAATATTCCATGCTAAATCTGACTTACTATCCATGCTAACACTTAGCTATGAAGCAAAACCAGATGGGACTTTTGATATAGCATGCCATGAGGTCAAATCATGTTCATCATCCACACTGAAAAACAATTAATAATAATAATAATAATAATAATAATAATAATTATAATAATGATAATAATAATAATAATAATAACAACAACAATAATAATAATAATAATAATAATAATTATAATAATGATAATAATAATAATAATAACAATAATAATAATAATAATAATAATAATAATAATAATAATAATAATAATAATAACAACAACAACAATAATAACAACAACAACAACAACAATAATAATAATAATAATAATAATAATAATAATAACAACAACAACAATAATAATAATAATAACAACAACAATAATAACAACAACAACAATAATAATAATAATAATAATAATAATAATAATAATAATAATAATAATAATAATAACAACAACAACAATAATAATAATAATAACAACAACAATAATAACAACAACAACAATAATAATAATAATAATAATAATAATAACAATAATGATAATAATAATAATAATAATAACAACAACAATAATAATAATAATAATAATAATAATAATAACAACAATATTAATAACAACAATAATAATAATAATAATAATAACAATAATGATAATAATAATAATAATAATAATAACAACAACAATAATAATAATAATAATAATAATAATAATAATAACAATAATAATAATAACAACAATAATAATAACAACAACAATAATAATAATAATAATAATAATAATAATAATAATAATAATAACAATAATAATAATAATAATAATAACAACAATAATAATAATAACAATAATAATAATAATAATAACAATAATAATAATAATAATAATAACAATAATAATAATAACAATAATAATAATAATAATAATAATAATAATAATAATAATAATAATAATAATCCATCGGATTTTGCAGAGATTGCAACTAAATCTCAGTTTACTAAATTATAAACATTCACTGCCAAACAGTACAGCAGTTTCCTTGTTTGTAAAAAATGAACGACTTTTGTTTTTCCAACAGACTATGTGGAAAAGCCAGTTGTCATTGTAGCACATGCTATTAGCTTTGCAGCGTGTGGCTGTAGCTCAGCTCGCTAACAAGGTCTATTTATATTCCCCACACAGACACTAACGGTTTCATCCGTAGTTAGTGCGCCTGTAAAGTCAAGCTATCAGTCCTGTGCCTCACAACAGACAAAATTAGAGGGGAACAAAAAAACAAAAACAGGCTTGAAACACATCATCACATGCAAATTACAGCTGATAACGTGAGACACGGGAGTCCAAAGGGGAAAGATTATCAACTATTTAGCCGTCGAGGCTCCAGATGCCAAAAAGAGAGAGAGAGCGCCAATTGCGTACTGCTAATGCTGCTAACCAATGATATCGGCCTAAACTCCCTCGACTTCACGCTATCAGGCGCAATACATTCACAGCAATTATCAGCAGCATGGATTGATAAGAAATAAATAAAGGGAGAAGAGCACATTCTCTGCCTCAATTTACCTGACAAATATTAACAGATTTACCTTTGGGTTTCAAGCGTACAGGCATTAGCATGCTAATCACACTATAGATACTGCAGTAGGCCTGGATCGTATTAAGATTTGTTCATCTAGGGAGGGTTCTTGTTTTTATAATTTGAAATAATTAGCAAATTGTATTAATAAATATAATAATAAAATGTGCCATGTGATTATTTAATAAGCAAAACAACAACACTATACTCATTCATTCAAACACTGCGCAATTCTGAGTGTGCACCACGGAGGTGAGTGGGCTTGACAAACCACATGTAGGACACACTCTCTCCTCTCCGTTTCTACCAGACACCTTCTCAAAAGCACCGCTAGTTATCAGAAAACATTGCGCAATTCTGAGTGTGCTTCACACAGGTGAGTAGGCTTGACAAACCGCCCGTAAGACACACTCTCTCCTCTTCATATGCTCAGAGGAAGAAAAAAAGACTGGTCGTAGCATTTATATAATGCATCTCTCTGATCATTTGAATTGCTTCTTTAATCCTCGTTTTCACACAGACATCATCATTTTCAAAACCACACACTCACGTGCACCTTAACGCACGGGCGTAGCAACCGGGGGGGACGGGGGGGATACGTCCCCAGCACTTTTAGAGACAGAGCGTTTAGAAACAGGTGATTAAGAATGTAAACCTGTCCCCCCCATTTTTAAAATGTCCACTACACCCCTGCCTTAACGCCTGGTTTGTAAATCAAACAGCACATGGGCATGCAACGTAAACCCCCCCCCCCCCCCCCCAAATAGATCTCCAACACTGCTAAGGCTGAAACTCTGCAATGAATAGTCCGGTTTTTCCTTGAGTACAGCTGGAGCCGCTGTGTTTGCTTTGACTCCGGCCCAGAGTCTCTACCTGTAGGAAGGTCATTGGGAGGGAAATGAGCGGGAATGCGACCTGAGAGAGCCAGATAAACAGAGGTAGCTCCGCTCCACTTAGCCGAGCAAATAGTCAGGATATTGCAGCGAAGGGGAAAACTGTCACCCGTGGCTCACTAACCAGCTGTTTGGAATTAGGCACAAATAAAGGGACTAATTGATTTCCATTTTCGCAGAGAACCTCTCGCAACAAGCTAATTGGTGTAGGATCAACCAGATTGAGATGAATTGTTTTGGCTGGGGTCGTCTGCTGAGAAACAAAGGAGAGCGGTGAACTTTAAGTGAACGAATTTTAAAGCTTGTTGTCAAGTCCTTCCTCATTCGAACGCTCGGCAGCAGCTGGAAATGCAGTCGTCACATGCTGAAGTGGCATTCACTTCTCTATCTCGCTCCCGCACACGTGCAAACACATCTCTCTGTTTTGTCTATTGCCTGACCTTGGAGTTCCTCAAACCTCATTGTCAGTGTGGCATTCAGAGGCGGACTCGGCTTACAAGCTACTGCGTGCTCTGAGTTTGCACTACATTAAGGATGAGGCATGCCATGTCTGTGCCAACACTTTCATAAAACCCACCTCCCAAACACTCTACCCATCTTCTAGAGCCAACGAAATTTGAGGAAATCAATGCTAATAGAGTTTATCCTTGAGCGAAAAGGAAGCTAACATTTAAATGCTAAGCAGTAGCATAGCTTTTTTGTGGAAAGGTGTGCTACTACATTAGAGAGCAATTTGTTTTATAGATCACTTTTGTCGTAGTGATTTATAGCTACGACAAGGAATTCACCTTATAGATACTGTAACACGTGTAGTGGTAGCAATATACTGTAGGAATACGCTAAAATGATCACGATGGCGCAGTGAGTAGCACGATAGCCTCACAGCAAGTATGTCACTGGTTCAAGCCTCAGGGTTTAAGTTTGCATGTCCTCCCTGTGTTGGTGTGGGTTTCCTCCGGGTGCTCCGGTTTCCCCCACAGTCCAAACACATGTGGTATACTGTAGGTGAATTGGGTAAGCTAAATTGTCTGTAGTGTATGTGTGTGAATGAGTGTGTATGTATGTTTCCCAGTGATGGGTTGTAGCTGGAAGGGTATCAGTTACACAAACATATTTTCATTCCGCTGTGGCGACCTCAGAAAATTCTCCTTGTCTTTAAATGTGACACAATTTTGTCATCTGAATGTCCTCCTGAACAGAAGTGACAGCAGTAAGTGATTCTTGCTGTAGCCATGTTTTTATTCATGTGTATTTAATGGCTGGCTGTAATACCTAATTCTGATTGGTCATTTGCTAATTATAAAGTGTGTTATTCCTAGACAACAACCGCTGAAACTAATAACACAGGCTCATCCGGGTAATCATCTTGACCATTTGTATATTTATATGCTTGTCTGTCACACGTTTTCGACAGTTTGGCGCCATCTTGTGACTGAATAATACATAGGTTAATGTATGCTCCATTCACCCATTTTTGTTTCTTTGCCTTTAATTAAAGAATTAATTAACTATTATGGCTCAGAACAAGGCTTTGGGTATAATCTTTTATATTTTATGTCAAGTAGCTGAATGATAAGCTGGATAAAGTACATCCATGCGGTTGTTTTCACTGAATAAACCCTTCAGAAACATATGATAGAAATAGATTTAATATTTATGTTTACAGCTTTTGTTTTATTTTTTGCTAAAAGTGATGTTGGATTTTTGCACTTAGAAATTTTGTAAAGTTCCCGTGTATTGAGATGACGAGAGAATAATTAGTTACAGGATTTTGGGGTTTTCATTTTTAGGTGAATTAACCCTTTAACAGGCAGTATTCTGTATGCCAGGCATACAGAAGTCACGTTGTGAAGAAACATGAAGCATCTGCAAATGCAGTCCTGTAATAAACCATTATTATACCATATATAAGTGTTTCTCAACCACGTTCTTGGAGGACCGCCAACATTGCATGTTTTGGATTTCTCCTTTGTCTGTCATACTCATTACAAATCTTTCAGTCTCTGCTAATGAGCTGGTGATCTGAATCAGGTGTGTTTGGTTAAGGAGACACGGAAAATGTGCAGAGCTGGTGGTCCTCCAGGAACATGGTTGAGAAACACTGCCATATATTATACCGTATACTATTGTTGTTTGACAAACTCTAAAAATTGGTAAATCAACTGTTTAACTCTAGGCGCGTTTCCAAAATATGGAGTGTTCCTTTAATATCTTCCTAAATATCTAAGGTGAGTCTGAATGTTATGTTTCATGGGATTTGTACTCATATAAAAGTAATAGTGGATGTTTTACATCAATAAAACAAATAAAACAGTTAAAACAGTGAACTAAGATTATATTTACCCGGCCTAAAAATGCGAACTTTAGAAAATTAATAACAACATGATCAATTTTGTTGCATCTCGTAGCTACCCAATGTCTGGTCTGGACAGGCAAATATGGATAGAAACCAATTTTATTGTATCCCTACTGAAAAGAAACAGCTTAAACCAGCCTAAGCTGGTTGGCTGGTTTTAGCTGGTCAAGCAGCCTGGTTTTAGAGGGGTTTTGGCCACTTCCAGGCTGGTTTCCAGCCATTTCCAGACTGGTCTTAGCTGGTCAGCCTGGTTTAAGCTGGACATAGCTGGATTTGGCTGGGCTCCCAGCCTGGCTAGGCTGGTTTTAGCTGGTCTTTTTCCAGTCTGACCAGCTAAGACCAGGCTGGAAAAGGCTGGAAACTAGACTGGAAGTGGCCAAAACCCCTCTAAAACCAGGCTGCTTGACCAGCTAAAACCAGCCAACCAGCTTAGGCTGGTTTAAGCTGTTTTTTCAGTAGGGATGTGGTTAGGACATGATTAAAAAGTCCCCACACATATCCCAAACCTCACTAAACTGTGTTGCACAGTACAGTAAACATCAAATATAGACAAAGACAGACTGAGTCTGTAAGAAATAAATTGGATACTAACAACCCCCCCACAAATATAAATCTGGAGAAGCAGGAGTCATGAAAATACAGCTGTGTTCTTAAAGTTTTACACCCTTCACTTTGCAAAAGAGTACACAAAGATTAAAAAAACACCCGGCCTACAGTCTTCTGAAGAAAACTGCTTTGCTTTATATCTTGTCGTGACTTGTTAGGACACGCAGTTATAGTCTCATTAAAACATCCCGAGCCGAAGGGACAAAATATCCTCGAGACCTTGAGGTGATCACTTTTGGACCAGCACTAAAACATACTTACAGCACCTTGCAACTGTATTGCAACACCCTGGCATCTATCCACAAAATCCTGGCATAGCGGGGTTCAATTTCACACGGGCAAACCTCTCAGATTTACTTCAGAAATCGAGTTTACCGTACCACGCTTTAACGCTCGACAAAAGCAATGCAGAACTTTCCAAACGAAAGCCCTGAAAGAGTCTTTGTGCTTTATCTATTGAGTAGGCACAGATTCCCCATTCTTAATTATCTTATCTCCTTCTGCTGGCAGAGAGCGGGGGGTGTGGGGGTGGGAGTAAAAGCAACACTTATTGACATCCTCCAAAAACTATTTTATCTCTTCATTGACAGTCCTTAAAGAATCGGTGGCTGGGTTTTCAAGAGTTCCAATGACTTGGCAATTCAATCATTACAATAAGACAGCCAATGACGTAGCCTTGTCGAGTCAATAGGTGGTAGTGAGTCATGTCCAAGTTCCACACACACACACACACACACACGACTAGCTGCTCACAGAGAAGCTATTCAGAAACGCCACCGTCCAATATTCTCTACCCCAGTGAACCAAAGATACAGTGACAGCATCAAATGTCACCGAATCAAAGAAGGAAATTAAGCAGACGCCGAGGTCTATTTAGGATATTAAACTAAGCCAAGCATGACATCTTCAAGAGAATTACACTAATGATAGGAAGCATGTTTTTTTTTTTACCCCTTCTCAAGCGCTTGCTTAACAATATTGAGCAGCTTTAGTCTCAGAGACAAATCTGAGCGAAGGCTTTTCGAGAAGTGAAGGACTTAAATGTAGTATCAAGTAAAGGATCTCCGAGGTTTGGCAGAAAAATCCGGAATTCTGTGTGCATAATCCTCGGGAAAGTTCCATAGTTCCGACATGATTTGAAAGTGGTAATTGAGGAATTTAAAAGCCAGTCACTGAGCTTCTTAAAATTGTATTCGTAGGAAGAATGCCTCACGGAAAAGTAGTCTCCGCCAACAGAAGATCTACTTAAAATGGCGAACTTGGGCAAATCCAGCACCTAGTACTTACGCAAGTTAAAATGATTCAGCTTACAGAGTAACAGGTTTCTAGACAGAGCTCTGCACCTTCACTTACATAAATTGTGTAGATAAACAATGAACAAATTCTGCACATCGCAAAAAACGGATTAAAATCTATTGTTTTTATTGTATCAATACGGCAATGTACTTCCCTCAAACATTAGTAGTATTCATTCATTCATTTTCCTTCAGCTTAGTCTCTGATTCATCAGAGGTCACCACAGTGAAAGTAACCACCAACTATTCCAGCATTTGTTTCATGCAGTGGATGTTATTCCAGACCCAGCACTGGGAAACACCCATACACTCTCGCATTCAGACTCACACTTATACACTACGGCCAATTTAGTTGATCAATTCCCCTATAGCGCATGTGTTTGGACTGTGGGGGAAACCGGAGGGAAACCCACGCAAAAGTGAGGAGAACATGCAAACTCCACACAGAAACGCCAACTGACCCTGCCGGAACTCGAACCAGTGACCTTCTTGCTGTGAAGCGACAGTGCTTACCACTGAGCCACCGTGCCACCCTACATATTAGTAGTAACCATATAAATTGGATTACAGTTGCCAGAGACTTCGCTCTTCTGTGTGTGATCTCAAGCACACCAACAATCTGCTTCACCAAAAATCAACTCAGAAATATGCTCAAATATATTTAAGAAGAGGTAGCTAGCGCATGTTACTATGAGCTATTTGATATGCACCGAAACGATTTATCTCTCTGTGAATGTCTGTGACTGATTAAAAGCGTGGAGATATAACTGATGAGAATTTATAATGAATATCGTACTGCAAAGCCAAGCTACAGTTATCTATAATTTGGCAAACAACCATGGAATAAGTGGAGTTATCAGTGTGTTCAAGTATGGGCTATAGCAGGCATGGGCAAACTCGATCCTCGAGGGCCGGTGTCCCTGCAGAGTTTTGCTCCAACACTAATCAAACACACCTGAACACCCTAATTAGTGTCTTCAAGATCACTAGAAAGCTACAAGCAGGTGTGTTTGATTAGGGTTGGTGCAAAACTATGCAGGAACACCGGCCCTCCAGGATCGAGTTTGCCCATCCCTGGGTTATACTGTATGTACAATCCAGAAACTCTTGTTATTAGCACCATTGTTGGATGTCAAGTGAACTGCAGCAAGCAACTTTTTTTTCTGCCAATTGGAAATACCTTCATTCATTCATCCATTTTCCATTGGCTTACTCTCTGATTCATCAGGGGTCACCACAGCGGAATGAACCACCAACTATTCCAGCATATGTTTTACCCTGCGGATTTCCCCCACAGTCCAAAGACATGCTATAGGTGAATTGGCTAAGCTAAATTGTCTCTAGTGTATGTCCTGGTCCTCCAGGTTGAGGAATGAGCGTTGGGCTAACGGCCCCCCTCATAAAAACTAGACGTTATGAAACACAAGCATGAACATGCATTTCACAATAACAGCCTTTGTGAAACGTCTCTACACAGGCATGAGTACTTGGCAATCAAAAACAAAATGGTGGACTACAGGAGCACATGTCCACATGTGTGTGCTGCGTTTCTCTAAAATACGTATGTAACATCGCCATCTACTGGCCTGGCTTCCGATTGATGTCATTTTTGGGGCACTTTTCCCCCTTTTTGCTATCGAAATGTTTTTGCAAAATAAAATTAACCAACCTACATCCCTTAATTGTAGCTTAGAGCAGGAATATATACATCGCTCCTTCAAAAATCTAATTACAGTCATTTAAACGTAATTACAATCAACTATAATGGCGCACGTAAAAGTACTTGATGTTAAAAAGTTTGAGAGCAAATTAAATTCACTCTTATCAGTCAAACCGATGTTGTTTACAAAGTCTAATTTCTATCGCATACAGAGAACGTGGATATTTCCAATTCATCCAACGTCCCATGGCTTGCCTTCCAATAGCTGTTTTCCACAGCAGCAAAGTGTGACGTTCCTCTCTGCCAGATATAAAGAGCGTATCCAAACACATTGCGCATTATTTATAGTCCACAAACTGACCCACATCCATGCATGAGCAGCGAATGCCAGAGTCATCGCTAATGATTTCTCTCTATCCGAGTTGTTGTGATGGCTCGCAGGATAGCGCTTCATGGCGTTAGACTATCCTTTCAGTGACCTGACAAAACAGTGCGCGCATGGATGCATTTCAGATGGAAATTCATGGATGAAAGTCCAAAGCCTGGTGGCTCAGAAATGTTATGCTGCATGCGTTAAGTCAGATAAGATTCAGACATCTTAACACATCGCAGAGTTCACTAGCCTGCCAGCGCACCGGTTGAAAGATATATAATTTACGCACCGAACATGTCATTTTCAATGCACTTAAACTGCTTGAAGGAATGCGACTGATGTGTGGAGAAGCCCAAAGTCCTTTTCGTTTGCAGAAAAACAGTCCTTTTTAATTTCATGCATGCCTGTCATGTTATGCTGCATCATTAGAAGCGTGTTGAGCATACACAATGCGCCCAGTGTACACTGATTTCAAAGATTCTCTCATCACAGCGGATGTCAACAGATCGGCAGTTTAAGCACAGAACAGAATGAGGATTAACTAGATAAAGCCAAAGCAAAGAAAAGGCGAATTCTGACAGGAATGACAGTGGTTGTATTAAGATCGAAGTAAGGGGCAAATTAGCAACGACCTTCTGGACAGTCTGTGGGCAGTTTTATACATCCTGTGTAGCAGCATTCAGTTCCTCCGGTGGGAAACTCTGGAAGGCATTGAGGCATGCCATTATTGTTCTCTCATTAATTTGCACAAAATGTTTGGGATACACCAATAGTAGATTAATTATGTGCCAACTCAACTTTGATATTTTAGGGAATTTATTGAGGATACTATCTTGAGCTAAATCACCCCTGCTGAAAAAAATAGCTTAAACCAGCCTAGGCTGGTTAGCTGGTTTTAGCTGGTTGACCAGCCTGGTTTTAGAGGGGCTTTGGCCATTTCCAGGTTGGTTTCCAGCAATTTCCAGCCTGGTCTTAGCTGGTCAGGCTGGAAGTTGACCAGCAAAAACCAGCTTGACCAGCCTAATAAGGCTGGTCAAGCTGGTTTTAGCTGGTTTTAGCTGGTCATTTTTCAGCCTGACCAGCTAAAACCAGACTGGAAATTGCTGGAAACCAGCCTGGAAATGGCCAAAACCCCTCTAAAACCAGGCTGGTCAACCAGCTAAAACCAGCTAACCAGCTTAGGCTGGTTTAAGCTGTTTTTGTCAGCAGGGACAACATGGTGGAAAACGTCCACTCTGTTATTGTCCACTCTGTAATTGTCCACTCTGTTATTGTCCACTCTGTTGTGGTGATATTTCAGTAAATTTCTTATTCACTTTATAAAAACAACAATAATTTGATAAAAATCCACTGAATTCTGTTTAGACATGCCTTGTGGAGTCTGGTTTGAGGTTAGCATCTTGAGCTAAAAACAAAATGGTGGCAAATGTCAACTCAAGTAATTATCAACTCAAAAGCGTGTTGAGCATACACAATGCGCCCAGTGTACACTGATTTCAAAGATTCTCTCATCACAGCGGATGTCAACAGATCGGCAGTTTAAGCACAAAACAGAATGAGGATTAACTAGATAAAGCCAAAGCAAAGAAAAGGCGAATTCTGACAGGAATGACAGTGTTTTAATGGCTGAACTACAAACTAATAAAAACATTAGTAATGATTCTGGACGGTTTGCGGGCAGTTCTGTACTTCTGCATCATTCTTGTGTAGCAGCAGGTCTGATAATCCATCAGTAATCTCTCTGTTGCTGTCACTCTCGCTAGACAAACACTGTCAGTCGTGCAAGCCAATGTTTTGACTGCTGGCGTTAAATGTGCTGCATACTGTAGCTTAATCTGGCCAAGAACCGTCCAGCCAATTATGAAGCTGCAGTCTGACTGACATAGAACACTACCAGTTACACATTGCCTGAGTTTATGAGACATTTACGAGTAGCAGACATATGGTTCTACACCAGATGAAAGTTACAACTTTAAAGTAACCCATCTGAATTACAACTTGTTTATTAATGCAAATATCAAATCAGCAATCTAATGTAATCACTTGGCAGCAGATCGCTATATTTAGGCTTCATTTACACTGCAGAGCTTGATGTGCAATTCTGATGTTGGCTGTATTTGATTTATTTATTTTTTTGGACTGTCTGTTTGCTCAAGATTTGTACGTTTACACGTGCTAGACCACATGATACATCATTCGTGCTTAACTCTTTCACAAATATATCTTAAATAGTCCTGCTGGCACCCCTGCAACCCCATATATTGCAAAATACCTGATATTCAGGACTTCTTTCAATCATTCATTTTCCTTTGGCTTAGTCCCTTATATATCAAGGGTCGCCACAGTGGAATGAACCACCAATTATTCTGGCATGTGTTTGATGCAGTGGATGCCCTTCCTGTTACTGGGAAACCCCCATACACACTAATTCACACACAAGCAGTCATACACTACGGTTAATCCAATTTACCTGTGCTGCAGTGGATAGATTAGAGCTGCTGGATTTACAACACGGCAATTCATCGACTTCTTCTGAAATACACTAAACTGTGACTGTTTTAGAAAAAATCTTATGTTTTGCTAGTCTCAGGTGTATTTAAACATATATATATATATATATACACAACCTAAATACAACCCATACACTGACAAATTGGAGTTTATGACTAGCACTGTGCACATCTTTTTCCAGCTCCACACCTTGCAGATTTGAGTTTAGCAGCTGATCACTTGACAAATTACAGTCTAGTTTTGTAGAAGAGCATCTCAAAACAGCAAGCTGGGGCTAAAATTGACAGATAGTCAGCAATGAGCCTTGTATGAATAGTTAGTGGTGTAATTGGGCGATGGGAGGTTTTCTTGGCACACTTTGGTCCTCTTTGCAGCAGATGACCATCATTTAATCCCCACAGCCACCCCCGAGTGCTATTGTTGACCATGTCCATCCCTTTATGACAACAATCCTTTATGCGATGGCTTCTTCCAGCAGGATAATGTGCCATAAAATTCAAATGACCTCCATGGTTGCTAGATAGCAATCAAATAAGAGCACCTTTGCGTTGAGATGGAAAGAGAGATTCATATCAACTAATCTGGACCAAAATCTCTGAGGAATGTTCCCAGCACCTTCTTGGTACTAGTAAGTCATGCGTGTATATATATATATATACACATCATTAGTTGTGACTGAATAATCATGGGTATTCCACCAAATAAGGATTTCTGAATACTTTAACACATTGCCATGCTTGTGTTGTCTAAAAATAAATATAAACATTCCACTTTCTTGATTATTTTATTGATTATATGCTTTTATTATTGATTATATGCCAAAAAATGGCTAAATTTGGTAAATTTAGACAAACCAAAACTATAGTGGTCGACTACAGGACCATATATCTGCAGATATTCATTAATTTTCCTTCAGCTTAGTCTCTGATTTATCAGAGGTCGCCACATCGGAATGAACCGCCAAAAATCCCGGCATATGTTTTATGTTTTACCTCATCCAATTCCCTCACACAGCATGTCTTTGGACTGTGGGGGAAATCTGCAGGTGTTTATTGAGATGTAAAGGTACACTTCCTACTGAATACGAATAAGAAGTGTGTGTTTTATATGTGGTTAAATGGGAGGGGCTAAAAATAAAAGTGTTTGACACCAGCTCGAAGGAAATTCATTTCACAGGCGGAGCATGGCGTTACGTTATGATGAAATATTGATCTAAATTGTGCTCAGTAATGCTCTCCATGTTACATCTGCAATATCTGATAACAGAAAACCGATAAAATGGCCGCCCTGTCTGAATTCCTCCTCCCGGTTCCTCCATTTCTCTCCTAGCGCTATGAGACAGAGGTTTTTGGCTCTCTGACTTCGTATCATTTTAAGCTGCAAAGAGGATTACATTCACAAATCCAAACAAAGCAACAGACGAATAGTGAGGTGCGATGTTCCAACAGCCTGAGAAGAGGTATCAGAAGTGCGTTTACAGGGATATAATGTAAACAGCGTCTTTGTGTATGAAATGTCAATTGCTTTTTTTGTGTGTAATCACTGAACATTTGGCATTTTAACTCAACTAGGAAACATTTGTGGAAAATATTCACCTCTAAGTAAACATTTCAAGCATGTAAGACTTATTTATTTGGTGGAACACGAAAGAAACATTGGATTTGAAAAATTTTTGGGCCTCGTGAGGAAAAGGAGTCCTAACCCTACTGAAAAAAACTGCTTAAACCAGCCTAGGCTGGTAGGCTGGTTTTAGCTGGTTGACCAGCCTGGTTTTAGAGGGGTTTTGGCCATTTCCAGGCTGGTTTCCAACCATTTCCAGCCTGGTCTTAGCTGGTCAGGCTGGGAGATGACCAGCTAAAACCAGCTTGACCAGCCTAGCCAGGCTGGGAACCCAGCCAAAACCAGCTATGTCCAGCTTAACCCAGGCTGGTCAAGCTGGTTTTAGCTGGTTTTAGCTGGTCATTTTCCAGCCTGACCAGATAAGACCTGACTGGAACTGGCTGAAAACCAGCCTGGAAGTGGCCAAAACCCCTCTAAAACCAGGTTGGTCAACCAGCTAAAACCAGCCAACTAGCCTAGGCTGGTTTAAGCAGTTTTTTTCAGTAGGGAAATCACTCAAAATTAAGTATTTTTTTAATGCAAAAATGCTAATTGTTTCCTGTGAGGGTTGGGTTTAAGTGTATGCCAACCAACCCAGGCTCATTCTGAAAACGTAGTCATGTGGTCGTTTCTGGAGACCGCGAAATACATCCCGAGAGGTTCGTATGGCTGCATTTAGTTGATTTAAGTGAACGCTGTGGGGCGGTGTGACGCCGTTCCTTTTTTGCCGCTTACCGGCTGACCGATTACCTCTGTGTGGAGGGCTTTCCCACCGTAACCAGTTTGTCCAGTTAGCTTGTTGTGTATGTCGGTGGACTTGATACATAGAGAGGACATAACCATGACGACGGTGACCGGGTTCAAGTCCAGGGAAAAGCAGTTCCAGAAATCGGGATCCAAGACAAAAACAGAATCCAAAAAAAATAAAATGAAGTAGTGAATAAACAGGGTTGAGAATGCTTTTTTAAAAATCTTCAGTTGGGTTTAGGGAAGTGGGTGGGGGTGGCCGGTCGCACAGTCAATCATTCAGTCAGATGGTCGGTCGTCCGACAGCGGCCTCTGGTGGGTTTACATGAGCGTTCACACCCGCAAAAGACATTCGAGATACGAAAAAGCGCACACAGCGGCCTTTTGCAGATTCGCAAAAACAAAAACTGCAGCCATTCGTACCTCCTGGGATGTATTTCGCAGTCTCAAGACACATCTATGGGACTACGCTTTCAGAATGAGCCTGGGTTGACGCCAACCTAGTTTGAGCAAGTAGGACATGTTCTGGATTAACATCTATGTTGATCCTGCAACAATATTCCAATCAGCCAATCAGAATTAAGAGATGCGTTTATTGTTTGTGTTAAGTGTAGGCTCACGGTTAGGTTTATCCACTTCTACATGAGTGTTATCCGTATTATCCCCCTCTGATTTTGGGAATAATGTACAGTTATGGTTGGGTTTAGGGATATGGAATAGGTACAGATTACATTAGCTAAAATGTAGTTCCAGCATCAACATGGATGTTAATCCAGGATCGCGTTGTGGAACACGATTGAACTGTATACAAAGTTGGGGTTAGACTGAAACAATCTCTGCAGCAACTCAACAATAAAGAAAATGTGCTGGTCTTTATTTTTAATTCACCCTTATATCATCACAAACCTGTTTAACTTCTCTGGAATCAAAAACACATTCATGATTGACTTGGAAAAAGTCAATGCGACTGAGTAAATGATTCTAAAACTTGTGTGTGTGCTGCTCCTTTAAGCAAAGAAGCTCCAACCGTGCCTTTCAAGCTTAGCGAAAACAACTAGCGGCAAAAACAAAACAACAAGCAGCCAGTGAGCATTAATAAGAGTTCCTCCGCCTTCACAAGCTGCACTCTCAGCGACCTTATGTCTTACTTGTCAGCATTTTGTAACCAAATTAGTTTGTTCTCTGTTAGCGATGATAGCCTGGGCCTGAATAAAGAGATTTAGCCTTGGGCGACGCTGCTATCAAGCATTGTAGCATTGTTAGCTGTATCTTCCCCATCAAACATTCCTTGCTGGATCCGTCTTCTCTGCAGCGGTGGCAGCCATCCAAAGAAAACCAGCCCACAAGAAGCAAATAAGCGCTGAAATTTGCAAACGAGTCTTGTATTAGCATTAAAAAAAGCACGCTAGCCTTAAAATAGAGGAAATAGACTGCTGTCTGTAAATTGTGGCTGGTAGTCACAATTAGTCACGGTTGGGAAATTTAATTTTGTTTAAAAATTGGATTTTAAACGTGTTGAATGTGGTAAAAAATTGAGATCAAGACCTGCTGGAATTGCTATAATGGGTGTTGACGGTGACGGAGTGAAAGATGGCCTCATAAACTCAAGGACTGAGACGCTCCACCATACAGAGATGCAGTCTGACTGGGTGAATGGCCAACTCAAGCTAATCTTCTTGTGTACCGCTAACTCCTTACTCATCTTTTACTGAGTCATGCTGTCGGTCACAGAAACACAATCATTTCAGGTCCCCCTCGGAGCAAAGCCTGTTGTTCTCCTGAAGAACACTCACCGGGTTGCAGACAAGTTATACACTTTAAAAAAATAAATAGTTGGTGTAGCTTAATTGAAGTTTGGCACCTCAGGTAGCCAACGCAATATGGCCTGGCTTGGCTGTGTGTATTGGCTAACCAGACAGCAGCTAACAAGTTTATCTCCTGAGAACATTTTCTAATGCTCTGTTCTGGTTGCCAGGATCACTATAAAACCTTGAACGTTTGCTAAACGTCGCTATAATGTTATTTTAATGTTAGGTTTAAAATTTCGATGTAATTGTAAGCACAGTGTAATTTTAAGGGTAGAATTTTATTTTATGGTTAGCATAACGTTATTGTGAGGATATTGAAAATTAATTTTTTTAATATGATAAAGGTATGTGCTACGCAACATTTATTCCACCTCAATTTCATTACTAATACAACATTCAAAGTACGCTGGTTCATAATGTTCCTAAAATATGTTTGGACTTTTTTTATGTTAGCACAATGTTATTTTAAGGTTATGATAACATTCATGCAATGTTCTTTACAACAACATTTAATTAGCAATATTACATTCCGGCGACGCAGTGGTGCAGTAGATAGAGCTGTCGCCTCACAGCAAGAAAGTAGCTGGTTCGATCCTCGGCTGGGTGAGTTGCCATTTCTGTGTGGAGTTCGTGTGGGTTTCCTCCGGGTGGTCCCCTACAGTCTAAAGACATGCTGTACAGGTGAATTGGGTAAGCTAAATTGTCCAGTGTATGCGTGTGAATGAGTGTGTGTGGCTGTTTCCCAGAGATGGGTTGCAGCTGGAAGGGTATCCGCTGTGTAAAACATATGCTGGATAAGTTGGCAGTTCATTCCACTGTGGTGACCCCGGATTAATAAAGGGACTAAGCTAAAAAGAAAATGAATGAATGAATATTACATTCCAATAATGTTTATTTGGAACGTTCCAAGAACGTTTAAATTCTTTAATGTCAATTTAAGGTTATAGAACAATATGCCTGAACCATTCTCTCAACTTTACTCTCTATTTCTAACTCTCTATTTATTTATTTATTTTGTATTAACATAGTGTTTATTAGCAACGTTTAAAGTTTATTAATAACTCTTTGGCTACCTGGGACACAATTCCACTCATTTAAATTACATTATTTCAACTTATTTTAGGCAAATTAATCCCGAGAGCACAATTCTTTTTGTATCAGTGATGTCAAAATGAATTTGAATTAACTTGTGAATTAAATTAGTCTGGAGCAGAGTTTACTCTTGTGGAGCCAATTAATTTCAATCACTTCACTTCTGAACAGCCAAAATATTCTGTTATTTAATGAAGTTTAAACTAAAAAACTGCTTGTATAATGCTTACTGATCTCAAATCTGGCATTAACACAGTAATGGTTTACTGAGTGAAGAAACAAACATTAACATTGTTACTAAAGCTGTCAAAACAGTTTAACTTTACCTAAACTCTTAAAAATCTTCAAAACAGTATGTCTCTTAATTTAAAACACCTATACGATTGCTTTTATTGTCAACATTTTCCCCTCTTAATATAATCCCACACAAAGCATGCTGGGAACTACACCAAAGCAATTTTTTCATGCTGTCACAAAACAACATAATGAACTTTAAAGTGTTAAACATTTAAGTGACTGAATGTAAAAAAAAAAGTTTAGTTTATTTACAACAAGACGCAGCAAAAATCATTAGTTAGCTCTTTTGCTGGTTTGGTCCTATTCTGAAATACATACCATATATTAAAAAAAGAATCCATCTACCATGAATGAGATTAAAATGCAATGTATCCTTTCATCTGTAATAAATAAATAAATAAATAAAGATTCATGTATAGCAGCTCAATTAGTAGAGCATTGCTTTATAGTCGAAACTCATGAGTTTGATCCCAGAGATCAAATGTTTACATTTATTTATTTTCTTTTCAGCTTAGTCCCTTTATTATTCCGGGGTCGCCACAGCAGAATGAACCGCCAACTTATCCAGCACATGTTTTACGCAGCGGATGCCCTTCCACCTGCAACCCACCACTGGGAAACACCTATTCACATTCATTCACACACATTCACTTCGGATACCCAATTCTACTATAACGCATGTGTTTGGACTTGTGGGGGAAATCGGAGCACCTGGAGGAAACCCACGCCAACATCGGGAAGAACAGAAATCCCAATTGACCCAGCCAGGGCTCGAACCAGTGACCTTCTTGCTGCGAGGCGATTGTCCTACCCACTGTGCCACCGTGCTGCCTATTTAAATTGAATAGACTGTAAATCCAACACAATCTCACGGCAATTAGTAACTTTTTGATTTAGTGGCTAATTCGTATGAATTCGTATGATCTAATTCGTACAATTTAGTATGATTTGCTCATCCTTCAATGACGGTTGGGTTTAGGGGTGGGGTTAGGTGCCACGCCTCCTTTTTAAAATCGTAAAAAATGTGTATAATGGACAATTAAAATCTAAAAAAGTACACACATTGTGTTTATATGAAACCTGCATTTTGATTTGTTACAATGGTTTATATTTTCTGTGACTACTCACACAAAACGCCTTGGGGTTGGGGGGGGGGGGGAGGGGGAAATGTACACAAAACAGAGCTCAAAATATTCTGTGATGATTTTTGCCTGATATTATATTTCATTACCTCATCAATAGACTTTTTTTGGCACATGTAACACATTCAGAATGAAAGTCTGCTTGCGCACGAGCCTCGAAACACTTGCATGCCTCCCTGGCTAAGCTGTTAGCGAAGGTTGTCAAACCAAACAGCTAATTTCACAGACAACGGCAAAAAAACACACACACACACAGCCCACCCCGGCATCACGACCAGAGCGTGAAGAATCAACCGCTTCACACCTCTCCATATGTTCCAGAACTAGCGATGCTAACTTACTAAAACTGACTTCCAGAAGTCGGGAGGCCCTGACAATCCCACATTCCCCGTCGGATAAGAGTCTACATCTTCTGATAGCCATCAACACTTCACAGCCGCATCTCACCTGGCCTCATTTCTCAGATGTTCAGTTTCATTAGTGCAAGACTGAGAGCTAGCGCTAGCCTGAGGAGGGGGAAGGAGGCTGTAATGACACAGAAGCAGCAGACAGAAGGGGCTGACTAGCTTCAAGCCGCCACATGCTGTTGGCAAACATGCCTTGAGAATGTAAATCTGTGGCTCTTCCACCTCCTCCTTCACCCCCTGCAGTTGTTTTAGCCCTTTTATGCTTAGCGCCCATTGAAATGGATCCAATGAGCATTTAATAACGCCAGCTATTGACCATGTATTAAGCCTATATGCGGTCAAAAATCAACCTTATTGAAACACATGACAGTGATGGGAATCATTGGGTCTTTTTGTTTAATTAGCTCTGCATGCTAGCTGCATTTTTAGATTTAATGCTAATCAAAGATGACTTGTTTTGTAAATATAGGTAGAAATGTGATTGGGAATATTAGTTTTGAGCATGTAACATACTTTGAAGGAAATAATTGTTCACTCAAATTTTTTATTAATATAATTATGTTATTATATATGTATAGCTAAAGATTTAGCGCTTTTTAAAACCTGGAACCTAAAGCTTAATAAAAAAACAACAGTGGAAAATGTTTATTAAAATTAAAGTCAAGTTGTGTGGGTTTTACTAGACTATATATTGTATTTTAGAGAACATAAGACACTTTAGGGGAACAATACACTCAGATTTTAGCATTATTTACTCGCCCTCATACGTCTTTTCAATTAGCTCTGCATGCTAGCTGCATTTTGAGACTTAATGCTAGTCAAAGATGACTCGATTTGTAAGTACAGGAAGAAAGTCATTGTCAATGTGAATATCACTGCATGTAAGAGACTTTAAAGTAAATAGTTGTTCACCCTAATTTTATATTTAAATAGCAATCCAGAGTCTTGATCAATACACAGGCGAATGGTCAAAAGGCAGGAAGCAAACAAACTAGGCAAGAGTCAAAAACATGGCAAAGCAAGGCAAGAGAAAACGCATAGTGATGTTCACTTACAATATAACAAGACTCAGCCAAAGGGGTGTGTGTGTGTGCAAGGTATATAGTCCACGTAATCAGTTCATGAGCAGCTCCCAGCCGTGAGTGTGTGTAATCTACTGAATAAGCAACAGGTGCGTGTGAGCGGTGCATGACTGGAACTTGTAGTCAAATTTTGCGATTATTTATTCATCCTCATAAGTCTTTAGAATTAGCTCTGCATGCTAGCTACATTTTGAGACTATGCTAATGGTAGTCAAGGATGACTTAATAATACAGGGAAGAAATGTCAATGTGAACGTGAATATCACTGCTTTGAGCGTGTAAAAGACTTGGAAGGAAATAATTGTTCACCTTAATAAATAAACAATAATATAATACAAATAAAGTTAAACTTTACTAAAAGGAAAAGTTTAACTTAATTTTGTCATTACTCTCGCACCATGCTAGTAATAGCATCTTGCTAATATCGAAGTTTTTCATTTTGAATGAGAAAACAGTGGAAATGTAATATACTTTAAAGTAAAAGTCATCCAAATTGTCATTATTTATTAACTTCAAACCTGTATGTTGGCATTGTTCTTATATTTTTTAACCTGGTGGAATCTATACACTAACTAGCATTCATTTAGTTTTTTTTCTGGACAGCATATGGGATTTCAGCAAAACGGTTTCTTTAACTTAGCGCTGCATTCTGCCAATGCGTTTCAATCATAATTTGCATAATCCCATGCTTTCACATGTTGTTCAGTGTAAGTGTAACACAGAGAAGAATTCATTATAATTCAAAGGCGTCTGAGTGAGGATTATATAAAGTAGAAGCGCACATGAATACTTGAATGAAGATAAACTGTTTGCTTATATATGCAAACGAACTAGCGATTCCAGTGCATTTCAGCAACATTAAAAGGCTCATGTATGACTCTGAATATTTAGTTTAGCATAAAGATTAACCTCACGCAGCCAAATTCAATACGTTTTACTGCTGCTGAATTTCTAGTTGTCACTTCCATGTCATTAAACCCTTTACGTTTACATTTCTTCCTCTTGGACTAGTAAGTCTGGCTGACATCTGTTTACATATAGAGCCGCTCGGATCGCTCGGGGTGAAATGCTAGAGGACTGACTTTAGTAAACAGTAGAGAAATAGCACTTTGAAACATGTCCTCCTGTCCTTTATGGTTTTATAACACCTCCGTTTAGATGAGGCCGTGTCTTTCACACCTCAACCCAAACAGCAGCAGCTGTGAGTCTGCAGTTTCAGGTCCAAAAACTGCTCAAGGCAACAGACTATCTATGTTGCCATCCACCTATTTATTATGTGCATTTAAGTAAGTTAGGTATATCAAAAAATAAATAAAATAAAAATAAATAAAAAATGCAGATAAAAAAACTGAGAACGATAAATATTTAATTCAATAAGAAAACAAAATAGCAAAAACCACATCGATCTGCCTATTTTTAATGCACATTTAGGAATATTGCAAACAAAAGCTTAATAGAAATGCCAAGATGTGCCTAAATGTGCATAAAACATGGGATAAATATTTACGATTAATATGATTACTCTTTTCTAGCATGATTTATCACATTGGTAGCATGATTTAGCACATTTCTAGCATGTTTTAGCACAATGCTACTGTTTTTATCACAATTTAACACATTTCTAGCATGTTTTAGCACAATGCTACTGTTTCTATTACAATTTAACAGATTTCTAGCATGTTTTAGCACAATGCTACTGTTTCTATCACAATTTAACACATTTCTAGCATGTTTTAGCACAATGCTACTGTTTTTATCACAATTTAACACATTTCTAGCATGTTTTAGCACAATGCTACTGTTTCTATTACAATTTAACACATTTCTAGCATGTTTTAGCACAATGCTACTGTTTTTATCAAAATTTAACACATTTCTAGCATGTTTTAGCACAATGATACTGTTTCTATTACAATTTAACAGATTTCTAGCATGTTTTAGCACAATGCTACTGTTTCTATCACAATTTAACACATTGCAAGCATGTTTTAGCACAACAATATTGTTTATAGCATGACTTAACACATTGCCAACAGGTTTTAGCACTAGAATAACTTAACACATTTCTAGCATGTTTTAGCAGAATACTGTTGTTTCTAGAGTGATTTAACACATTGTTAGCTTGTTTTAGCAAAATGCTACTGTTTCTATCACAAATTACCACATTGCTAGCATGTTTCAGCACAATGCTGTTGTTTCTAGAATGACTAAACACATTGCTAGCATGTTTCAGCACAATGCTGTTGTTTCTAGAATGACTAAACACATTGCTGGCATGTTTTAGCACAATGCTATAGTTTCTTGAATGAAGTAACACATTGCTAACATGTTTTAGCACAATGCTACTATTTCTATCAGTTTAACACATTGCTAGCATGTTTTAACACATTGCTAGCATGTTACAGTATATCCGGATGCTATTGGTTGTAACATGGTTTAACAATGCAACTGTTTCTATCACAATTTAACACATTGCTAGCATGTTTAGCACAATGATATTGTTTATAGCATGACTTAACACTTTGCTAGCATCTTACATTATATAAGAATGCTATTGGTTCTAGCATGATTGTCACATTGCTAGCATGTAGCACAATGCTATTGTTTCTAGTCGGATTTAGCACATTTCTACACTGTTATTGTTCTAGCAGGATTTAACACACCACTTGAATGTTTAGCACAATGTTATTATTTCTGATTGATGATTTAACCCATTGCTAGCATGTTTTAACACAATGCTTTTGTTTCTACCATGATTTAACACATTGTTAGCATGTTTTAACACAATGATATTACTTCTAGCACAATTTAATAGACTGCTAACATGTTTTAGCAAAATGCTATTGTTTCTAGTATGTTTTAACACATTGCTGGTGTGTTTTAACACAATATAATTGTTTTTAGCATAATTTTGCACCCTGCTAACATGTTTTAGCAGAATGCTATTGTTTCTAGCATGGTACTCACATTCTTAGCATGTTTTAACACAATGCTGTGGTTTCTAGCATGATTTAACATTAAAAATTTACAGTAAACAGAGTGGCACAGTGGCTCAGTAGTTAACACTGTCCCCTCACAGCAAGAAGGTCTCTGGTTCCAGTTCCGGCTGGGTCAGTTGCTGTTACTGTGTGGAGTTTGCATGTTCTCCCCGTGTTGGTGTGGGTTTCCTCTGGGTGCTCCAGTTTCCCCCACAGTCCTAAGACATGCGCTATAGGGGATTTCGGTAAACAAAATTGGCCTCATTGTATGAGTGTGTGTGTGAATGCGAGTGTGTATGGGTGTTTCCCAGGGCTGGGTTGCAGCTGGAAGAGCATCAGCTGCATAAAACATATGCCAGAATAGTTGGCGGTTCATTCCACTGTGGTGACCCCTGATAAATAAGGGACTAAGCCGAAGTAAAATGAATGAATGATTTTGCAGTAGACCTGATCAATAATCAATCGTAGTTTTTCATATAATTTTTAACTGTGCACATGTGAATGTTTAAAAATGACAAATATGTATGTAATTCTGTATATAAACCCAATTGTTAGTCCCAGTTTATCTAAAGTATTCTCCCAAAACCTCATTTTAAAAGTCCAGACAGACAGTCAAACAGTTTTTATGATTTAATGCCCGCAGTCTTTGACTCCTGGGAAGCGAACCGAGATCTAAGGAGGAGCGAAACATGCAGCCGCTGCCATCCTAAAAACTGAATTACACCCGATAATGACCATGTGGACACAAAAGTGAAAGAGAAAAGACCCGTCATAACAGTGCAGAGTCTTAACTAATTCTAAACGACAACGTTAGCCTTTTTTGAGGTCCTGATGATGACCCTCTGCCTGTATACATCATAGACAATCCGTCAGAAGTGAAGCGAGGCCATATTCATATTTCATAACCGTCTCTACAACCTGTCCGAGTCCACAGTGATTAATCCAGAAGTCCTTTCATCGAGTTATAAAAAATGCATAAAGACTCGCTGAATGACTCCGTTCTGCTCGTGGACAGAGTTTGTTCTCATTGATATGTACGACTTATTTCTGAATAATTGATTGAGCAAACAATCAAAGTATCAATATTTCTGTTTCATCAAAGCCTCTCCAGGGTCGTGTGCATGTTTTATGGGGAATTTGATCCAGATTAAAACTGGAGTTTTTTGGGGTTTTCGGGATCTAAGCAGGTCCAATCTGGCTCATAGCTGGATCAAACTGGTTGACCATATTGGACAGACTGAAACCAGCTGGTCATAGCAGGCGCATTGGAACGTCAAGCAACTAATGGACAGTTTGGCAAAAATAAATAAATGTCATACAGTTTGCTTCCCTGCTGAAATAAATAAATGTCATCATATAATTAGAGATGCTTTAAATGGTTATAATGGAATAATTGTTTAATGGAAACTGGTCCTGTGGCTTTTTTTTGGGACTGGTTACATGTTAAAATCAATAAATCCTAATAGGATATGTCCCAAAACACACTAGAATGTGCTTGTTTTAATGGTTAAATGTGATGGTTTCTAATGGCATTTGTTGAGGAACCTTTAGAAACTTCTGTGCTGATTCCATAGCTTTTTTGTTGCACGGATTGTTAGATTTTAGTGTGAATGCTCAGTCTTATGTCTATTTTTGTCTAAGTGTGCTTTCACACCAGCACTTTTGGTCCGCACCCGGGTTCGTTTGACGTCAGAGTACGGTATGTTTAGCTATTGTGAACGTGTCTTCTGAACTCGGGTGCGCACCCACAAACCGTACCAGAGTCCACCTGAAAGAGATGGTCTGGGGTACATTTCATGCAAACTCTGCTCCAGTTCACTTCTGGTATGAATGCAATCATACCAAATAACGCAAGTGATCCGCCAACAGTACAACAAACTATCATTCATAATGTTGACTGATACAGATCAGTGACAAACAAAAACATCTATTCAAAGGAAATCATATAGATGACATTTTTATATAAACTGCTCTGAAATAACAATATATAAATAAATACTGCAGTAATTTATAGTAAATATTAGTGTCTTTGAACCATCCTATTGTAAATTATGCTATACTTTATATAGTAAAGTACGTACAACACTTTGTTAATAGATGCTACAGCATAATGTCGTATTTAACTATAGTGAACTGATGAACTGTAATAAATATTGTAGTATACTTTAGTTTTTACTACAGTAAACTGGTGTATTGTGGTGTATAGATGTATAAAACTTCAATATTTGGTACTTTGTTTAAATTACTGATATATAGCAACCATAGAATCACCACAACAGATTAATTCAAGTACTGTATTACAGTATGCTTTAAAACACTATAGTATTCACTATAAATGACTATAGTTTGCTGCACGGTGGCACAGTAGGTAACCTGTTCACCTCACAGCAAGAAGATCACTGGTTCGAGCCTCGGCTGGTGTTTCTGTGTGGAGTTTGCATGTTCTCCCCGTGTTGGCGTGGGTTTCCTCCAGGTGCTCTGGTTTCCCCCACAAGTCCAAAAACATGTGGTATAGGGGTAGGCTAAATTGTCCGTAGTGAATGTGTGTACATTAGTGTGTATGGATGTTTCCCAGTAATAGGTTGCAGGTGGAAGGCATCCGCTGCGTAAAACTTTTGCTGGATAAGTTGGCGGTTCATTCCGTTGTGGTGACGCCGGATTAATAAAGGAACTAAGCTGAAAATAAAATGACTGAATGACTGTAGTAATATTTCATTAGGGATGTTTTCTCTGGAGTTCATTGTATCACATTCTGAAGCACAGCTTCAAGCCTAACGCCAACTTTCCAGGAAACACAAGACTAAAAAAAGTTAGAATGAAGTGACCTTTAAATGAGAAGCGCATTCAGAGACTGAGGCGTTACGTTGTATTTGCGTTGCACAGAATGAAACCCCACACGACTCCTGGGAAAAATGTCACTGCCTTTGGATTTAAATAAATAGTGCAGGTTTCAGGCCCCTTCTATTTTGAGCCTTTCAATATAAGAGGAGTTTTCCGTTAGCGAATCCAACAAACCCGGTCCCGATGGAAATGAAGGATATCTTTGGTTGAGAGCTTGCCTAAGCTGCTAGTGTCTGGAGTGCTTTCCTCTCAAAAAAAAAAAAGAGAAATAGAGGAAATGGATTTCTCATTGGGGAATAAGTGCTGGAACTTCTTCCAGCAAACAATGAACATGCGTCTTTCTGTCTCCTGTGCACGCTAAGATTTGGGAGGGTAAAGCTGTTATCCTGCAGCTGTGGCGTCCTTCAAAAGAGCTGAAACAAATCCCAAGAAATAACCGTGGATTTCCGCTTTCTTCGATTCAGTCGGACTAAGCGCCTGTTGGCATTTTCTTCCACTCTTTATCTCAATGTAGTCCCATTTGGATCATGTCTAACCGACAGCACTCAAGTGATAAACATTGGATGAAACTTAACTGGCCAGTTACGGTTTCCCAGAAGAATGGGACGAATTCTTTGGCGAGAGCTCAGTTGCTAACTTTGCTATATCAACCTAGCCAGACACTCGGAGAGTATAATTAACTGTAATTCTCCTCACAGCTGATCCCTTTGGCAAGTTATTCATCCGGCCTGAATACTTTAGGATGGTGCGTCATGTGCTGAAATAGCTACTCGTTGAGAGCAGCATTTATGGCAAAACATGATTGCATCTTGCTAAAACTTACTAGTGTAACCCCGCCGGTCCTACACCACCCAACCCGCTCTGAGCTATGATCGAACTGGCAACCTTCCGCATGGAAGTCGGTTGCTCTAACAAGAAGGCTAAA
This sequence comes from Danio aesculapii, assembly GCF_903798145.1. Classification (NCBI taxonomy): domain Eukaryota; kingdom Metazoa; phylum Chordata; class Actinopteri; order Cypriniformes; family Danionidae; genus Danio; species Danio aesculapii. The sequence continues at coordinate 38,267,546 of NC_079456.1, forward strand.
GACCATAACCTCTTAGCTGGCCTCCGTTACACTTGCAACTTTCTACAGAATGTTAAAAGTAAGACAACAGTACACTTTAGCATCTTAGCAGCATGTGCTAAACCTTTTAACAGTGTTAAACAGGCTAACATTGTGCTAATGTTGAATCATGTGTTGAAGCATGTGTTGAAGAAATCTGCTCTCTGTTAAACAGAAATTGGGGGGGGGGGGATAATTCAGGGTTCTAATAATTCTGAGTTTTTTACTTACTATATAACATATATATAATGATTGTACAAGTTGTATGCTAATAACTTAAATACGTCTTATCCTCATACCAATCAGTGATAAAAGCCTTTTTGTGACATGTATGTAATTTAAAGTCCCACACTACACTGTTAACATATCTGTCAATTAGCAGTGTACCTATTTCATGATTCACCAGCCTTTTCCGGTCACTTACAGTTGTGAATTGCATTATGGGACATCTACACAGTTTAACAAAGTAACGTTTATAGACATGTTAGTAGTTTTAACTATAATAAATAAGATATAGAGAAATAAGTCAGTAAAATAACAGAAAATGCACTGGCAGATTATTAAAATGCTTTTGTTCAGTAATATACAACACCAACCCAAGCAATATAGCACTTTAAACTAATAAAAATGCTAATAAAAGTCACTATTTTCAAAGCTCAAGCTCCCATAATGCAACTCAAAAGCATAAATAAACAGGGAAAAATAAAAACATGAATCACAAAATATGGAAAACTGCTAATATTATGGATTTACAGTGATAAAGAGCAGTAGCTACTGCGTACAAACTAGGGTCTCATACTAACATCATTCAGAATTCGTGCTTGTGTTTCGTGCTAGCTAAAATAATAAATCAATCGCTATTTTCACTAGCATGAAGTTGATAACTAGCCTAGCTTAGACTCCAAAAAGCTGCTTCACCTTCACTGCAAACCCAAACAATCCAGGAAGAAATGTAGGAAGACACAACAGTACCACACAAAAACACTAGATTAGCGATAAACATTGACCTTTGCTGGAGGAACACAGTCCTCGACGGCGAGGTTAACAGACGGTAAAAGTATTTAATTCAAATGGCATCTGCTCCAGTGTTTACGACGCTCATCCCTCCTTCACCCCGACCAGTTCCCTATTCCGTCTCAAATCATCCGTAACATCCTCATTGTGTTTTCATTTCCTTTAAAGCCCTTAACCTGCGTCCAAATGAGTTATAAATAATTGATCAGCCCAAGGGAACCGAAGCTAAGTGCACCCATGGGAGCCGGGTCAATAAATCTGACGGCCAACAATGCAGACAAATGATTCATGACATGGCTGGTAAAATGTGAAGTGGCAAAGGTGCTGACCACATGGCTTCGCTACCCAAGGGATTGAGAGCGAAACATGGCCATCTAATGAATCCTCGGGTCTTTTGGGGTTCATTTGGCCGCCATTTTGGCGTGCATCTTTAAAGCAAGTGGACTTTTTGGCTAAAAGGTTGTAAAATTGTCGGTTCCGTTACTGTTTTTTGCATTGAAATAAGATTATTTTGCTTGGAAAACAGAATATTTAATTTCTCACACATTGGACATTTGAAAAAAGGTTTATTCCTGGATTTCATCAGTCCCATGCACTTTTCCCTGCTGAAAAATCCAGCTTAAACCAGCCTAGGCTGGTTGGCTGGTTTTAGCTGGTTGACCAGCCTGGTTTTAGAGGGGTTTTGGCCCTGGAAAATTCAGGCTGGAAAATGACCAGCTAAATCCAGCTAAAATCAGCTTGACCAGCCTGGTTTAAGCTGGACATAGCTGGTTTTGGCTGGGCTCCCAGCCTGGCTAGGCTGGTCAAGCTGGTTTTAGCTGGTGATTTTCCAGCCTGACCAGCTAAGACTAGGCTGGAAATGGCTGGAAATCAGCCTGGAAATGGCCAAAACCCCTCTAAAACCAGCCTGGTCAACTAGCTAAAACCAGCCAACCAGCCTAGGCTGGTTTAAGCTGGATTTTTCAGCAGGGTTAGCATTTCTGCTGGCAAGCCTTGGCTAAAAATTTGTAAATAGCCTATTCTAATACTGTTATTGTTATCTATTTAGCTTATAAAAGCGTTTAAGGTGTCATCTATCTATCTATTATTACTGAATATGTGATGCAGATTAGTATACAGATCAGTTTTTAGTCAGAATATAAAAAATTCAAGAAGCATTTGCCAGGCAAGTAACAAAGATTGTCTTGTTTTAGAAATAATATGTCAAAATTAAAGTCAGTCTTTCCTTGAAACAAGCAAAATAATCAGCCAATGGGATTTACTAGTCTTGTTTTCACTTTGAAATAAGATTTCATTGATCACACGTTGAACATTTAAAAAAAAATGTAAGGCTGATTTCAGTAGTGCTGTGTGCTCTTAGCATTTACGCTAATAATTGGACTTTTTTTGCTAAACAGTCATAAATCACCAATTCCTGTCAACTTTGTTAGTTACCCATTTAGCTTGTAAAATCATTTATTCTCTCATCTGTGTGTATATTGTTGATTATGTGATGCAGATCAGTAGTACATTGAAAAAAAAATGCTTTTCTTGAGTTTTTGACTTGTTTCTAGTCCGAATATGAGCTAAAATGAGCTGAGTCAACACTATTCTTGAGTTTTTTTGGGGGATAACGTAAGTGTTTTTTGTTCAATCCACTTAAATTTGTAAAAACAATTGAGTTAAAATAATTAATACTTAATTTGTGTTAAGGCAGCATTAAGGAATTGTATAGAACTCAGCATTTTTTTACAGTGAAGCATTTGCAAGTCTTTTGTTTTTAGAAATAATGTCACAATCTCACGACAGTTGTAACTATTTGATTTAGTTGCTAATTTGTACTTTCTTATTTGTACAATTTACTTATCCCTCAATGATGGTTGGGTTTAGGGGTCGGTTGCCACACCTCCTTTTTAAAATCGTACATTTTCGTAAGACTGAACTTGTACAAATTAGCCACAAAACTGACAAAACGTAAATAAAAAAAAAAAAGTTACGTTTCCTCATGAGATCAGGCTGCGGAGAACATGCATACTGCTCACAGAAATGCCACCATGGGCCAGGAGGGGCTCGAACCAGCAACTTTCTTGCTGTGAGGTGACAGTGCTAACCACTGAGCCACTGTGCCGCCCCTGATAAACAATATTATAAACAAATCTGTTTTTCCTAACGTAAAAAAGTAATAATGATAATTTTTTGGCAAACACCGACTCATTTAAACTGAATACGCTTTCAGTAAGATACTGAACAGATGTGTTGTTTATAAAGAGTTCTTCACTTAACACTCTTTGAAATGTCAACTGTACCTGCTTCACACTTTTGAACAATGTCTTACGCATATCTGCACAAGCACAAATGACTCTTATTTTAAGGTCTTCACAATTAAAAAAATGAGTAAATTGATCAAATTAAACAGCGTGTTTGTGGACCCCAAAGGGTTACACCGCCTCCAGGATGTGGAAGCACGTTGGGATGCTTTAAAAAGCTGCTGGAGAACAATGGTAGGCTGGTTTTCCTCATCAAAAGCCTGAATAGCTGGAGAGGAAAATAATCACTGTTATTAACAGCGCGCTTTCATTGCTGTGGAGTCTTTAATGAGGTCGGCTACGTTTTCCTACAACACCTTCTCACGTCATTCAGGTAGAACGCTCTGTCATTGTGTTGGTGAAGCCCAGACAACTTTTCCTTCGGCTCTGTTCTTTTTCTCCAGCAACTCATTCAGTAATGTCTGAAATACCTGTCTTTATCTTAAACGCTCTTTTATTAAACTGTGTAATGCTTAGACGTAATGCTAGATATGATTTTAGTGGCTTCTAGTGCATTGTTAAGTGCTTGGGAGGTACAGGCTACTTGCACTTGCTCTCCTGATATTGTTGGTTGCTATGCAGTTGCTAAGGTATTTAGTTTTTTGCCACTGTATTCTCCCAGCAGGCCAGGATGTCAACATGACGTCAGATTGACGTTGTACCCCAATGTTGTGGGGACGTTGCATTTTGTTTGGAAATGAAAATTTGGTTGACGTCAGAATCAAACGTCAGGCCGACGTCAATGTCCACCCTAAAATCAACAAAATATCAACGTCTAATGACCCAAATTCAATGTCTAGCCAGCGTCTAAGGACAACGCTATTTTGACATCTAATGACGACATCAAATGACGTTGATAATTGGTTGATTTTAGGTTGTGTTTGAAAGGGATCAAAATGTAACGTCGAGCCAACATCTTAAACCAACGTCATATTGACGTCAAATACTGACATTTATTTGTCAGGTACGGCAACCAAAATCCAACATCTGATAGATGTCATAGTGGTAACATCCACACAACGTCAAGCTGTAACATCATTAGACGTTGATATTTGGTTGATTTTAGGTTGGACGTTGGACATTGCCGTCGGCTTCTGACGTCAACCCGATTTTCATTTCCAAACAAAATGCAACGTCCCCACAACGTTGTGGTACAACGTCAATCTGTTGTCATGTTGTTCTAGTTCTAGTCCTGAGTGATTGTTTGTGTGTTGCTATGCAGTTGCTAAGGTGTTCTGACTTTCAGTCGCAGACTTCACTTTTCCCCCGAATGCATTCCATCATCTCGAACCGAAGTGACGTGTTGAATTTCACTCTCTGATTCTTGTATATACTCTCTATTTGTTTGTTTGTTTGCTTTTCAGCAGGCACACAACGTCTTAAGATGTTAATATTAGGTAAATGTAGGTTGTGACGTCAGGTGACCGAAATTCAATGTCTAACCAGCATCTAAGAACGTTATTGACATCTAATAACGACATTAAATGACGTTGATAATTGGTTAATTTTAGGTTGCGTTGGAAAATGACCAAAAACCAACATCTGATAGACGTCATAGTAGTAACGTCCACACAGTGTCGAGCTGTAACATCATTAGACGTTAATATTTGGTTGATTTAGGTTGTGTTGGAAAGTGACCAAAAACCAACATCTGTTAGACGTCACAGTGTTAACGCCCACAACGTCAAGCTGTAACATCATTAGACGTTGATATTTGGTTGATTTTAGGTTGTGTTGGAAAGTGACCAATCTCCAATGTCGAGCCAATATTTGAACCAACGTCATAATGACGTCAAACACTGACATTTATTCATTGGGTATGGCAACCAAAACTGAACGTCTGTTAGACGTCAGAGTGTTAACGCCCACAACGTCAAGCTGTAACATCATTAGACGTTGATATTTGGTTGATTTAAAGTTGGATGTTGGACACTGACATCTGCCTGACGTTGGGTTCTGATGGAAACCCGATTTTCATTTCCAAACAAAATGCAACGTACCCACAACGTTGGGGTACAATGTCAATCTGACGTCATGTTGACGTCCCGTGTCTGCCTGGTTGTTTAGCTAGTTCTAGTCCTGAGTGATTGTTTGTGTGTTGCTATGCAGTTGCTAAGGTGTTCTGAGTAGCTATACATTTCTAATGATAACATAATGAAAACAAAGACCTCCATTTAACATGTTCATCAAGCATAATAGCAGTACCAGTCAATAAGCCACATTAAGGTGTAAGTAACACTAATATATGAGTAATCTTCACTGAATTCTGTTGTTATATGATTTGTCTATGAAATACCCTTGCTGCCTCAGACCTTATTCTGACAGCTATTCAGCCAATCGCTCTGCATACAATATTTTGCAGCCTGGCGCATTCTGACAGTCTGAAAACACATTTCCCGTGTCGCAGACTGCACTTTTTACCCGAATGCATTCCATCATCTCAAACCGAAGTGATGGAAAACTCAATTCTCTTGCCTGAAATACTTCAAAACAGGCGACGCAAATCCTTCATGCTCCTCTACACGTTTAATTTAACCTTTAAGGCATTAGCTGTCTTACATACATTACATGCCAGCCCCATGGGTTTGTGGGTAATCCCTAAACAAGCCACAGTTGAAGCCAAACTGCTTCTGATTGGATAAAACAATCCTTATCAGACAAGTAACAGCACTTCCCTCATGTTTAGCTTATACCAAAGTCGGCTCGTCAAAACATGCCCTTGTAGGCATGAAGATATGAATAAAATGAAGTGGATATACGTCACGTTTTCGTCAGTTTCATAAGGTCGATATTTAATGACTCATGCATGCAGTTTAAATGGAGCAAATGGGTCTGCAATTACAGATCAGGGGTTTAAACTGTAGTCTACACAGGGAAATTGTAGGAGACGTCAGTAAAAAGATATTTTTTATTATTATTTAAATAAATAAAATTACATTTGGCGTTTTTTAACCCATTTGAAGCATGAACCACAGAAATTCTGAAACATTTGAAATCTGTTGTGAAACCAGTTTCAGTGCAGTGTAAACCCAGAGCAAAGTAGGCTATTTATCACTTTATGTTCACTTTTAGTCCACTTGAGTGTTCTATTTTTGGTTTGGTTTATCAGACAAAGAAGAAAGGGGATTTAAGTGACTTTGAACGTGGCATGGTTGTTGCTGCCAGACAGGCTGCTCTGAGTATTTCAGAAACTGCTGATCTACTGGGATTTTCACGCACAACCATCTTTAGGGTTTACAGAGAATGGTCTGACAAAGAGGAAATATCCAGTGAGCGGCAGTTCTGTGGGCGCAAATGCCTTGTCGGTGCCAGAGGTCAGAGGAGAATGGCCAGACTGGTTCCAGCTGATAGAAAGGCAACAGTAACTCAAATAAGCACTCGTTACAACCGAGGTCTGCAGAAGAGCATCTCTGAACACACAACACGTCCAACCTTGAGGCGGATGGGCTACAGCAGCAGAAGACCACACCGGGTGCCGCTCCTGTCAGCTAAGAACAGGAAACTGAGGCTACAATTCACACAGGCTCACCAGAACTGGACAATAGAAGATTGGAGAAACGTTGCCTGGTCTGATGAGTCTCCATTTCTGCTGACACATTCGGATGCTCGGCTCACAATTTGGCCTCAACAACATGAAAGCATGGATCCATCCTGCCTTGTATCAGCGGTTCAGGCTGCTGGTGGTGGTGTAATGGTGTGGGGGAGATTTTCTTGGCACACTTTGGGTCCATTAGTACCAATTGAGCATGGTGTCAACGCCACAGCCTTTTTTCAGCCTCCTATGTTCATATTCAGTTATTTCACATTAAACACAATTAAAGTGACCAACTATTTGCTACAAACATAAATAACTGAACTTAAACACAAGAACCTGAGAAAAATGATCATTTAATAAGTACATTTTAGATGGCGCTTTGGAGCATTTCGTGCATGAACTCTTTAAATATACAGTAGGTGCCATTTTTTGCAATCTTAAAGGTCCCGTGAAGGGTTCGAAATTATTACATTGTTGTTCAGTGTTTGACATCATCTCAACTGAATGACATAGACAGGGCGGGACTTTGAACAGCTCCGCCCTTATATATATATATATATATATATATATATATATATATATATATATATATATATATATATATATATATATATATATATATATATATAAAAACAGCCAATAGCATCTACTTTATTCACTGCTCTGTCAGTGAGAGTGGTTGAGTTCAAGCGCATCAGATGAAAAGCAAATGAGAAGCATCTTGAAAGAAGCGGGGCTTTTGATTGGTCAAGATTTGATAAGAAACTGTAATATGAGGCGACATCAAAATAATCACTGATCTATTCAGGAGGAAGTGACAAACTGCAAGCTTTGGATGTTTATATCTTCTAAATGCAAATGATCTTTTATCTTTAAGACATACTGATGCTAACATCTACAAAAAGTACCTTCATTTAATTTGACGGGGACTTTAACAATGACTTCACCAACTTTCTGGCTATGTTTGCAGCATTAGGTAATGCTGGAGGTGCTGGGCACGACCTGTATCCGGCTGGTACAGCTTTCTCCATCTTAACACAGTGCTCATGACAAATCTCTGACTCTGCGCTGACCTGAGATCTGCTCTTCTCTATTGCAGGAGTTGATCTGCTCCTCTGAGGCTTGTGGATCAGCATTGGCTGCTTTCAGACCTGTGGCCCGCTTGATATTTGAGATATTTTTTTACCTCTATTCTGAGCGAGGAGACACAGAGACGCAGGAAGATGAGTTTTTAGACCTGACTGAGACCAAGACGTAATTACTATTATTATTGAACAATAGTTCATACAGATTTCTTTAAAAACGCTTATTTTAGTTCCCATGAAATTGAAGTTTTTAGATGTTCGTACTAGTATTGTTAGTTTTTAAGATATCTATTAGCTAGTGTGCTCTAAAACAGTGACAAAATTCACATTTAGAAGATATAAACATGTAAACCTTGTAGTTTGCCACGCTTTAATGGATCAACGGTTTTATTCATGTCGCCTCATACTTCAGTTTTTCATCAAATCATAGCCAATCAAATGCTCTCTAGTAACTGACATGCCCCACCCCCTTCAAGAGAGTAGGGTCTCTCTGCGGACTGCAAGACAGGGGTAGTATGTAGTATGTTAGTAGTAACTTGTAGTATGTTAGAAGTATAACTTGACATTATGCAGCCATGTCAAAACTATGTTTGCCGACAACATAGTTTTGACATGGCTCCATATTGTCAAGTTACACCTCTAACGTGGTGCTGTGCATCAGTTAGTAATGTCTACACCTACTCCACAGCTAAATCAAACCATCAGTTATTAATGTCTATACCTACTACAACCATAAACCCAACCATCATCTTTATTATAGTCTATACCAGGGGTGTCCAAACTCGGTCCTGGAGGGCCGGTGTCCTGCAGATTTTAGCTCCAACTTGCCTCAACACACCTGCACGGATGTTTCTAGAAAGCCTAGTAAGTGCTTGATTAGCTAGCCCAGGTGTGTCTGATTGGGGTTGGAACTAAACTTTGCAGGACACCGGCCCTCCAGGACCGAGCTTGGACATGCCTGGTCTATACCTTCCCCAAACCTAAACCCAACCATCATAGTTATTGTCTACACTTTCCCTTATACTTCAGTTATTGATGTACAACCGCAAGAATTGGAGGCTGTCATATTTGACGCTAGCCATTGAACTTTTATTTGCAGCCACAGGGGGCGACGCTGAGTAGGCTAAATGTCATGACAAAACGGATTAAGTCAGCGAGTGGAGTTGCCAAATGAATGTATATAATAATATATCAAATGAATAGGTTGTGGATAAATTTGGAGAAAACTCATGAAAACATCTGATGAAAATGTTCTCTGGTAAGTATTTCCGCCATCTTGCCAACAACATCTCATTGTGACATCTTGCGTGGTTCAATGGGATCTCCATAACTGCAATGATAACTTACGTCCCCGTCTTGCAGTCCGCAGACAGATACACTTGCCTCAAGATGCTTTTCATTTGATGCACTTTAGCTCGACCACTTTAAAGCTGCGGTCACACTGGGCTTTTCTCCCCATAGACTTCTATTCATACGCACGCGAATGCGTCAGACCGGAAACGCAGGGTCATGCGTCAAGTTTCGCAGGTTGCTGCGGTGCAAAGTTCAAGCTTGTGGAACTCTGACCTGCGAAAACGCATCACTCAACTGCGTGAGACCAATCGAGGATCAAAACAGGACCTCTCCGGACAGAAATTTAAAACATGGAGCGCTCGCTCGCTTTATTAATGTCTAATCATCTTGTTTAATCCCGCCCCTTTTCGCAGCACTGTACGGCAGATCTTCGCAAGCTCAAACTCTGGTGTGACCGCAGCTTTACCGAGTGATAAATCAAAATGCTATTGGGTGTTCATTTTAAAAAGGGGAGAAGCTACATTTTGTTCCACCCTCTCTTCATGATTTAGTTGAGATTACGTCAAACATCGAATAAAAATATGTTTCAAAGCGCTTCATGTAAATGTGTAACTGCACAGTACAGTTACGATCTTGTTGCCACATTAGATCGAGATGATAACATCATATCTGCCTTCAGTGATTTCCTGAAAAAAACACCAAAAAATAAAGCAACTGGAATAACTACAGCAGTCGCCATCGTCTGATCTCATATGAAGTACGATGACATATAATGACGTGTGCAGGTGCCGTGGTGGTGTCCCATTTCGTAGGGGTAAATTTTGAAGCCCTTTCACACTCAAGAGCCAAGGGGAAGGGGTACAAAATAAAATTGGAATTGGGCCAAATGATTCGTTTTGTGACGCAAATGTAAAAATTGTTGGTTGAGTTTGAATCTAATAGTCCAATTCTAGTCAAAAAGTGCATTTCAAAGAAAGAGTTTTTTGTCCTGGTAGATTTTTAGATTCATGTTTTTCTGCTCCTTGCTGTTTTTCTCTTAGCTTCTTCACAAGGTCAAGTATAAAACAGGCCTGTTGCTGACAGATCTTCACTCTGATGTTTAAAATAAGAGGGCGCAGAAGGATAAGCGTGTCTATCAGGACACATCAGACTTTATATGTTGTGAGCATCGGTTAAGGATAATGTGCTGACACAGTAATGCCTTTGTCATGATATAAAAGATGAAAATAACTTTCACATGCCCTTCTTCTTTTCCACAGAACACTCAGCAGGGCTTTTTACTGGAGGTATGCAAACACAGACGCTACTAGCAAACTCAAACACAGCTCAGAGTATGTTTACCATTAACAGCAGTTTCCCCCTGCCTTTTTCTAATGTCAAATCGTTTACACAGATCTGCGAAAATGACTTAAATTAGTCCATTACTCATGCCAGGCCAGTAGGTGGCGATGTTATGGTGTAAAGAAACACTACGCACATACACATAAACATCCCTGTCCTCCTCCTTTGTTGTTTTTGTTGCCCGAATGCTGTTGTTGTGTAAATTAAAATTTGCTGTATATTCTTTGTGTGCAACTCAACAGTGCTACAAGAGGCGTTATAAACTAAAATTAGCGCAAATACCTTCATCTATGGGCTGTCTCGTTCTTTCAGATCAACATTTTGAGGAGATTCATACTCAGAAAGGTGCGCTAACAGAGATGCTAAAAGCTAGCTCCTTAAAATTACAGATGTAGCAACACACGAATGAAAGGCTGCATCTGAAACCGCATACTTCCATACTATATAGTGCGCTAAAATCAGGATGCGAGCTGAGTAGTATGTCCGAATTGATAGAATTCGAAAATCAGTATGCGAGAAGTACCCTGATGACCTCCGGCGAGATTCAGAAGTGCGTATCTCATGCAGGCTGCGCTATCCCATGATGCCCCGTGAGAGAATTGGTGAATGGGAGAGAAGCGATGCAACTGACGCAGGTAGGTCACGTGACCATGACAAAATGGCGGATGTAGTACGTCCGAATTCCATTCATACTTCTCACAGTCATACAGTATACAACGTACTCTTCTAATGGCTGAGTGTTACGTTTAACTTCAAATGCAGTACCTACTGAGTAGTAGGCAGTTTCAGACGCAGCCAAAGTGTGTCATTTCTATTAGTAGCATCAATGCTAGCATCAAAATTATCATTATTAGACTATAATATCATGTAATACCATGTCACTTTTTGTAAATGGCATTCACAAAAATAGCAGAAAGTGGTATATATATAGATATATATATATATATATATATCACGCAGATACAGTAATATAACTCTGTAAATGTGATTATTGGCCTAACGCAAGCTATCCCTTTAACACTAAACCCAAAAACTAGAGCAAAGCTGGTGGACTTCAGAAAATGAGCATGTTTGTTGATTTGTAGCATTTAAAATGCTTCAGATATCTCCTGTTCTCAGTGCTGGGAATACCACTGGAGCTGTTATTGATAACAAATCGTGATTTTGATATCTGTACCACTGCCAGCCAGGTGATTCGAAAGCTGTTGGCTCTTATGCGCCGTCTAATGTCGATCCAAATCACCGTGGTGGGTATAGCCAGTCTCTTTGTAGTTGTCTCTTTGCTTGTTCTCCCTCCTACCATCTTTTTTCTCCTGCCAGACACCCCCTCTCCGTCTCTCCTGCAATATTCTCACCTCCATTTATTTTTACGCCACAGTTTAAGCACCTGTAATTCGAGCCAGGAGACAGCTGCAAGTTGCCGGCCGCCTTGTCCAAATACGTAAGGCTGAATAAAATTAGCCAGCGCCTGCTATGCCCTAGAGCCGCCGGGGATCTGTGTATTGGACCTTCTGTGTAACCAAACTCCTAAAAAACGAATCCCTAGATCAGATTTGACGTCACAATGTGGCGTCGAAGATATGGCGAAGGTTCAAAGTTACTGATTCCAGACCTGTCAGATACAGGAACTGTAAACCGGGGGTACATGACACAAGACCACACAGAGAGAAGAGGGTGTTATGGATGAAAGGCACCTGGTGTCATTTTCCACTGTCTGACATGTACTCAGCAGGGGGATGACTTGGGGCGTGGTGGTCCAGTCTCATTTTATCCTTCACAGGGAAATCTATCGCTTTGAAACCAAGGAAGACCTCATATCGGAGCCCCACAGATTGATGCCACACCCGCGCCGCAGACCTATGATAGACGGATGCTGCCCTCCAGGCATGTCTCGAAGTAACGTAATCATCTCTGCCGAGAACCTACCTTCATAATTCTGCCTAATCTTACGGCGCGGCGCGCTGTGGATTATTGGACGATTTGACAAGGTTTGCTTGCCAGTGATGAGTTTCTGCAAGAAATCTGGAAATTTCATTTTCAATTTAGCAGAACAAAAGGCAGCTATTGAGACGTGTCTCTGAAGCAACAGGCCAAACTTTGAAATGATGTCTCACACAGAGACGTCCTTAGCTTGTCTAGGTAATTACAATGCACATTGAAGGCCACTACATAACTTTCATGTGGGACTTTTTTTATCTTTTATTCAAGTTTTGCCTGTTGTCTAGATGAATCTGCACTTTCAGAAATACTAAGAAACTAAATGTCACTAAAAAAGTTCTTTAATATCTCAACTCTCATCCCCAAAATCTTTCAAATTACCCAGAAATGTAATGCCACACCTCATATTGCGGCAAATCTTTCATACAAATCTGCTATACCCAGAAATGTCCCTTATACACTAAATAATGCACTATTTGAGGGAGTTGCACCATTTCTAGTGATGTCCGAAACCATAGTGGACATCCTGAAGTGCATTTAATCAATCCCACAATGCACTGCAATAAAGTTTACAACACATATACACTCAACAGCGAGTTTTCTACAACACATATACACTCAACAGCGAGTTTTCTACAACACATATACACTCAATAGCGAGTTTTCTACAACACATATACACTCAACAGCAAGTTTTCTACAACACATATACACTCAACAGCGAGTTTTCTACAACACATATACACTCAACAGCGAGTTTTCTACAACACATATACACTCAACAGCAAGTTTTTGCACAGAATTTTCATGTCTGACCACAAGAAGGCATCCACAGTGGAGTCTTATCAGTGTACGTTTCTAAATACATTATTCTTTAATTGTTAAATTAACATTTGTATAAAGGACAGAAATCAAAATACTTTGTTTTGCTACTACCCAGCAGATGCACGACATCATTAGACATTAATGTTATGTTAAGGCATGACATCAGTTGACTAAAATTCAAAGCCAGCATCTAAGGACAATGTTATTTTGACATCCAATGACGACGTCAAATGACGTTGATATTTGGTTGATTTTAGGTTGTGTTGAAAAGTGACCAAAATCCAATGTTGAGTCAACATCTTAAACCAACCTCATATTGATGTCAAATACTGACATTTATTCGTCAGGTATGGCAACCAAACCCAACGTCTGATAGACGTCATAGTGGTAACGTCCACACAACGTCAAGCTGTAACATCATTAGACGTTGATATTTGGTTGATTTTAGGTTGGACATTGACACTGGCCTAACGTTGTGTTCTGACATCAACCTGATTTTCATTTCCAAACACAATGCAACGTCCCCACAACATTGTGGTACAACGTCAATCTGACGTAATGTTGACGTCCTGTGCCTTCTGGGTAATAGACAGCTCATGTGTTCAATAACTATCACAGCATCTGACCAAGAGGAATCTATCAACCTGCAAAAGCACAAACAAAATATCATCCATGCTGGTGAACACAGTGCTTGAATTCACTCACTCGTATTCATGAACTCCTTATAGTGGACTAATGTAGGGAGTAGTGGATGAGGGTATCAGATACAGCAGTCTGTAATCTGCTCCTGTGGGACCACATTCCTGAAGAGTTTAGCTCTATCCTGCTCAAATACACCTGTCTGGGACGTTTGGTGATCTCAAACACCTTGATTATCAGTCCCAGGTGTGTTTAATTAGGGATACTGCTAAACACAGGGTGGCGTCCCACAAGGAGCAGTACTGGGTACATTTTACTTTCACTGAATGAACAAAAATAACAAGGCATTCGAGTGGAAATGTCTTCTCTTGTGTTTAGTTGATTTTTTTTTCATTATTTTAATCCCTTTACATGCTCAGAACAACATGCATGCTAGATAAACAAACTCAATTCATTTTGTGTTGCCATGCTCTCAAGTGTTCAGAGGGCAATATAATGCTAATTTAAGCTACTGAGGGTGTTACTGTTAACATTCTATTCAACTATTGTCAAGACAGAGTAGTTTAAGCTATTTCACTCAGCTATTTCGGTTGACCAGCCTGGTACTAGAGAGGTTTTGGCCATTTCCAGGCTGGTTTCCAGTCATTTCCAGCCTGGTCTTAGCTGGTCAGGCTGGAAAATGACCAGCTAAATCCAGCTTGACCAGCCTGGTTTAAGCTGGACATAGCTGGTTTTGGCTGGGCTCCCAGCCTGGCTAGGCTGGTCAAGCTGGTTTTAGCTGGTCATTTTCCAGCCTGACCAGCTAAGACCAGGCTGGAAATGACTGGAAACCAGCCTGGAAATGGCCAAAACCCCTCTAAAACCAGCTGGTCGACCAGCTAAAACCAGCCAACCAGCCTAGGCTGGTTTAAGCTGTTTTTTTCTGTAGGGATTTAAAAGCTTACCGCTATCTGACTGCTAATATGATAAAACAACAACAAAAGGTGACATCTAAATGAGTAAATGACACTACCATACTTCCAATGAGTATAGAGGATTTAACTACGACAGTAACACAAGAACATGATCATGAAATATGAGCATTAGCGCCTCAGTTAGCATACTTATGTTTTTGGCCTGTCTCCTGGATCTAAACTTTGTCTTCTGACCAAAAGACCTTCATGTCTTGTGTGTCCTCTGGAGTTTCAGAGGAGATCTACACATCACATGTGAGTACAGATTTCCCAAAACATCACTGGCTCCAAACTTTTGGACTGAAAGGCCTTTAATTATTTCGTGAAATTATCAGATTTCTGTCTGATTTTGATTAATAAATAGTACATTTTATTCTGTGTACAAACCCACATTTGACCTTATCCTATACTTGTCTGGATCCAGCATACTCACATGGAAAAATACTATAGTAATTTATAGTAAATAATGGTTTTGAACCGTTTCTGTGCTAATATAACAACTATACTAATATAAACAAATTACCCAATGATGTTTTTAATAAATATAGGCTATATTACATTACAAAACCCCAAACTATATTGTACAAACGTATTATTTAACAGTTCATCAGTACACTAAAGTTAAAACTACAGTATGATATAGCAAAGTGTTGTAAAAACTATAACAAATACAGTATAATACACTTTCAAAAACACTCTCATATCTAATGTAAATGTCCATAGTATTTTTTCATCTGCGTAAAACCAGCCCGTCCCATACAGACATCCTTCATCCCCTGCATGTGGTGGTGTTGGGGGTACCAGCTCTGAGTTAGTTTAATAATGCCACGCTCATTTCACCCCATCTATGTGGGCCTGAGAGATAAAGCGGCGTAGCATCTATCATGTTGCGGCTGATGTTTTGAAGGCACTAAAACGGAAATGTGACCACAAAGTTAATGAGCTCTTTTAATAGTTCCAGTAATCTCGCAGCTTTTCACACACAAGCAA
This sequence comes from Danio aesculapii, assembly GCF_903798145.1. NCBI lineage: Eukaryota > Metazoa > Chordata > Actinopteri > Cypriniformes > Danionidae > Danio > Danio aesculapii. The sequence goes on from NC_079456.1 coordinate 38,283,462, forward strand.
GCTCAGAAAAAACATTCCTCAGTGAGAAATAAGTTGCGGAGGATTATATTCCTCCCCTGGCTGAATGAACTGGCCATACGGTGACCCAGAGGAGCAGGAGAGGAATGTTCTAGAAAGGGCTGGATGGGGCAGGAGGGAGTGTGTTTTTATAGTTGGTGAAAACTGCATACCTGCAAACTTGGTTTATGTGTTTTCGACTGCTAGCAGAAGGGGGGGGTGGGCGGATATGCCCAATCTTGCAGGCCAATCAGCAAACATGGTGGCAGCCACAACCTTTAGAAGAATTTCACATATTGCAATATGTAAATAGGGCGTGTGTGTAAAGCGAATACAGATTAGTAGCTCCAACAGTTGGTGGCCTAGTATTCAGCGCTCAGTGAAGACCCTTGTACACTTCATTTTCCGCATTCCGCTCTGTCTAGCGCACAGTTGAGCATGCAAACCATTCAAAGTACACTTGAACGATTGTGAGCATGGATGGATGCATTCACGTGTGGACCTTTTTGTTTTTAAGCTCTCAAATCAAATCACGCATGCACTGGTGCACACGGATACTGTGCGCAGACATCAGGAAACTGATGATACAAATGTCATGTGGACTGTCCAGGAGGCAGACAGAACATGGACAAGTACACATTCAGACAAAAGCCCCTTTCACACATATAAACTAAAATTACCGGCAATTTTCCGGGAAGGTCTATATGTGTGAACAGGCCCTTTTGGAAAATACCAGTAAATTCGTTCTGGCTTTTTTCTGGAAAGAGAAGTTGTAAGATTACCGGTAATTTGCCAGAATGCTGCTCTGTGTGAACGGAAGACTGCAGGAGTGCGTTCACGTCTAGAACGCGCTGACGTGAGACATCTACTTTAGCCAATCAGAACTCTCAGATGCATTCACGTCCGCATGGTTTCTGAAAATAAAAGCCTTTGAATATTTTTCCAGACACATTTAGCTGCTAGATGTTAGTCAGATCACGTTTCTATGTTCCTTCTAATGCCAACTATGGAGAACAAACGCTCATGATAGGCCGCTGTTTGTTTACCTTTAAGCTCTGCTTCCTCCAGTTGCGTGACGCGTCGCGCTTGCACGTGAAGCAGCCGGTGAGCGCCAGCGCACACACATACTATGTACTATCTCGACATGTGAAAGTGTTTCTCTATGTTTTCATCGCAGTTGTTCACAACACCGATCCATCCACAGAGTTTGTAACGTAGTCAAATGATTATAAATACAAGCGCAGCCGTTTAGAGCTCATTTCTGGTTATTTCATTCTCGTTCCGGAAATTTTCCAGATATTTACTGTGTGGAAGGGGCTAAAGCAGGGGTCACCAAACTTGTTCCTGGAGGGCCGGTGTCCTGCAGATTTTAGCTTCAACCCTAATCAAACACACCTGAATGAGCTTACCAAGATCTCAATAGGTATATTTGAAACATCCAGGCAGGTGTGTTGAGGCAAGTTGGAGCTAAACCCTGCAGGGACACCAGCCCTCCAGGAACGAGATTGGTGACCCCTGGGCTACAGTCTGTGCTGTTTGAAAGACGCCCCAGTTTTGCGTTTGGTTAGTGTTGGGATTTAGTTGTTTTGACCAACTGGACGTTTCTGGAAAGTTCTCTTTGGCGATCTGTTTTATGAATGTAATGAAATCAAAATAAACTTTTGACCTGATTTTATTTAATATGTAATAACACAATCATTCTTTGCTTTAAAGGAGCACTCAGTAAATAAAAACCCTAATTTCATCTAGAGTTAAACAGTTTTACCATTTTTGAATCCATTCATCCATGATCTGTGCTAAGCTAAGCTAAAAGTGTTCCCGCTAGACTGCTCGGCTGAATGGATTCAAATTAATATTAATTTACAATGACGAAGGATAGAGCATAGCTGAATAACTTCTGAGAGATTTCAGCTGCTGTCTGGGCTTTCACAGCCTTTCTACACCTTCCTTACTTTATGTGTTCAATACTTTTTTCCTGCGGCATTTCATTTTGTTACTCAAAACTTCATTTGTAAACTAATTAGATTTGTTTTCTTTTCATATATGGCTTTCTTTGGTTGTAACCAACATCCAGGGAAAATTTCAACTCAATAGCAGCTATAGAAATATGTTTTTCTGAGAAAAATGGTGACGTGTTGAGTGTGTTACCAGCATTTACATTTAAATATGGATTCCATGTCATCAAAACAAAACATTTTCAATTTATTTGTAAAGAGTAATCAAATCAGTGGCTCAGTGGGTAGCGCTCTCACCTCACAGCAAGAAGGTCACTGGTTTGAGTCTCGGCTGGGTCAGTTGGTGTTTCTGTGTGGAGTTTGCATGTTCTCCCCGTGTTGGCGTTGGTTTCCTCCGGGTGCTCCGGTTTCCCCTACAGTTCAAACACATGCGCTATAAGTGAATTGGATGAACTAAAATTGGCCATAGTGTGTGTAAATGTGAGATTGTATGGGTGTTTCCCAGTACTGGGTTGCAGCTAAAAGAACACCACCTGCATAAAACGTATGTTGGAATAGTTGGTGGTTCATTCTGCTGTGGTGACGTCTGATAGATAAGGGACTAAGCTGAAGGAAAATAAATAAATGAATGAATAATCAAATCAGATTGAAACAAAAGCATTGAACTGAATTGGCAAAACGTTTGCAAATTCCCAGCCATAACGGATATCTTCTCTGGTTTATTTCTTCTTTATTTCCTCTGCAAAAAAATGCTTGCTTGGAGTTTTTGTCGTTTCTAGTCTAAATATCTAAAAATCCTTAAACCAAGAACCACTTTCTAGACGAGCAAAAAAATATAATGTTTCCAGAAATAATAAGTCTAAGAATAAGTATAAGAAATAATAAGTAAATAATTATAATAAGCAAAATAATCTGCCAATGGGCTAATAATATCTGAAAAAGAGACGATGTTTATTACTGGTCTAGAAAATGCTGCTTGATTTACAGTAAGAATTTGAAGATATCTGGTCTAGAGACAAGACAAAAAACCTCTACATAAGAACAGCAGTGCAGTGTGTGTTGTGTTGTTGATGTACTGTAGGTTACTCAGGTTTGAATCATGCTTATGACATTTTCAAATCCCATTCGCCCTCGTCCCTTTTTCCTGAATGTGCTCGTAAATAAAACACAAGACAAAATATTTTCGACTGAATCCTCCCTCGAGTGCCCGTTGGTCCTCTGTTTCACCTCCGAGTCCCCTGCACTCTGCTCATTAGCTCACATACAGGAGGAAAAGAAAACAGGTAAGCTCCTCTAAGCTCTTCAGATGACTGGAACTCTCCCAAGTCTGTTTTTCAGTGGCGCTTTTCCAGCCAAAAAAGAGAAAAGCACTCAAAGCGAGTGCCAAATTGGTGGCCCACGAGAGGGCCGAAGCGTGTCAGCTTCACCCTCTGCTACACCGAGCAAAACCGAGTGTTTTTCTGAAGCTCCACCAAAAAAAAAGCACAACCTCGGCCTTTGAACTTTTGTCTTGAAGGAAGACGCTTACGGTTCCTCAAGGGAAGCTGATTTCAGAGCCCCCTCTGTGCCGGGCCACATGTATGGGCTTTGAGTGGATTCATCAACGGCAGCGGCCCTGATCTTGCCTGTGGCGGCCAAACTGCTGGCTGTGTGCTCAGCGGAGGAAATTCTGGAGAAAAGCCCACCAGAGACCATGTGAGCGACTGGCTCTTTCTTCGGCTGGAGTGTTTATCTCTCTTCGCATGGCACCATGTTTCCACAGCAGCTATGATTTGCTCCCAGGTTGCCTGAGGAAGGAGAGCGGCAAGGAGGGACTGTCCTTGGTTTGATGGGGAGAACTGGTGTTATTGATTTCGTTTCTCTCTCTCTCTGTGTGTGTGTGTGTGTGTGTGTGTGTGTTTGCTTACTCATATTTTGGGGGTTTATTGTTTTTGCTTGGTTGCAGAATACAGGGCGGTTCAGCTTGAGCTATATTTAAAGTTCTGATTTCGCTGATGGAGAAAGAACCTTTAGTCTATCAGTTCACATTCATTCTATGTGTACACTACCTGACAGAAGTCTTGTCGCCTATCCATGTTTAAGGAACAACACATGAAACACCAACTGACCCAGCCGGGACTCGAACCAGCGACCTTCTTGCTGTGAGGCAAACGAGCTACCCACAGTGCCAACGTGCAGCCTTATATTATTATATTACACTTTATTTTTATTATGATCGAATATACTATTATTATAATTCTACATTAATCATACATATAATGTGAATATTAAACATTTATTTATTGCTACGCAACTTTGTACAAGCCACACAGTCATGCAAGGAGAAAGCAAATAAAGTAAAGTTACTCATGTGGAGGGAGCATGTGTCACTGGTCACATAAGAGTCCCACGTCACCAGGAAGCGTCCCACTGCTGCAGCCACACCCACACAGGTGGAGGTCCGGCTGCAATTCAATTACTCCACGCAACGGGACGTCCTACTCCAAACACCCCTGCAGATCTGCCCTTCTTCCATTGCGTCAAACGGCTCACCCTGTTTGCTCTCAATGAAACATATAACAGCGGAACATCAGATCTATCAAGTGATTTTTGTCAAGGGGAACCACCTTGTTTTTGGGCAGCGCTTTGTTGAATTTTTAGCGGGTCGACAAAAAACAAACAGCGAGGACAGTAAAATGGAAAAACTTGTGACTCAGCAGAGGAGTATTGGGACATGGAAAAGCTAAACTGCAAACTGTGACTTATTTTTGGTTGGAGTGCCAAGAGACGTTGGCAAAGGGTCGAATCGCCCTCAAAGGGCACAGTGCACTGAGCCCCAGTGAATTATGGGTTGGGATGGTGCATTGTGGAGTGCCCATCATAACAAGTGGATGTTATTCTAAATGTGAAGTCATTTATTCAAATTTATACAGCAGCCTGTTTCAGAATCTGATTGGCTGAGAGGAACTGACATGGGAACCACAGTTTCCCCATAGCAAGTGCAATGGGAAAAAGTAAACTCACTAATTTACGAATACAGCTGAGATTGTGTCATGAAATGTATTTTATTTTATTTATTTTTATTTATTTATTATTTTTATGCAATAATGTTGCTGCTTAAACCTCAAAAAAGTGCTATAATCTAAATAAATGGGATGTTTGCAGTACGCTGTACATAGCATTTTATAAATCCCCCCAAAAACCTTAAGCAATATTTGTTGAAGATTTTAAAATGGTCAGGATTTTTAATTCTATTACTTTTATTAACATACATCATGGGAAACTGTGCTTAATTGTAATTAAAAGTGTCAAAAAACCCTTTATACAGGTTAAACCAGTCAATTTATTCATGCTGTTATTCATTTTTATTTTAATAATGTTGATCTAGTGAACTGCTTTATATGATAGTGACGTTAAACATGCTAGAAAGATATCAGACATGGGAACATCATACTAGCAATGTATTATAGACTACTAGCAGTGTGTTTAATCGTGCTGAGAACATGTTAGAATTTAGCTAAAATGTGTAAAAATAGCAAATCTTGTTTAATGTAAACTCATGCTAGCTGCTTAACCATTAATAATAAGATATAACATGATTGCGAGCATATACTTGACAAATTATAAAATAAAACCTGCTAAATGTGTTAGTAGTACACTACTTATGTATGCTAGCAACTTGTTAATACATGTTTGAACTGGTAAACAAGCTAACGGTTCTAGTGTTGTGCTAACACGCGTAGCAGTGTGTTCGTTCAGAAACCCGGTAAAACAGGCAAAAAAAAAACAAAAAAAAAACAAAAAAAAACATGTTAGAAATTTGCTAAATTATGATAGCAACATGTTAGAAGCTATGTTTTAAAACTGTATCTATCTATCTCTGTCTAAAACATAGCAGTGTTTTCATTCAGAAAGCCAGTAAATCAAGCAAAAAAAACGTGTTAGCAAAATGCTAATTTATGCCAGAACATGTTTGAAGCAATGCTTTAAAAATCTAGCATCTATCTATCCATCTATCTATAAACTGTTTTATCTATCTATCTATCTATCTATCTATCTATCTATCTATCTATCTATCTATCTATCTATCTATCTATCTATCTATCTATCTATCTATCTATCTATCTATCTATCTATCTATCTATCTATCTATCTATCTATCTACAAAATGCTAATTTATGCCAGAACATGTTTGAAGCAATCCATCCATCCATCCATCCATCCATCCATCCATCCATCCATCCATCCATCCATCTATCTATCTATCTATCTATGTCTGTCTAAAACATAGCAGTGTATACATTCAGAAAGCCAGTAAATCACGCAAAAAAAGGTGTTAGCAAAATGCTAATTAATGCCAGAACATGTTAGAAACAATGCTTTAAAAATTTAGCATCTATCTATCCATCTATTTATCGATCTGTCTATCTATCCATCCATCCATCCATCCATCCATCCATCCATCCATCTATCCATCTATCTTTCTAAAACGTAGCAGTGTATTAATACAGAAAGCCAGTAAATTTATCTAAAGTTTCTCGAGCCAATGTTTGTGTTGTCAAACTTAAAAAAAAAACCCATCACAGAAGTTTCCATTAAATCCAATATAATTTCCATTATAACTATTAAACCCATTACAAACTCTCTGATGGTTTTTCAATTACGGTTTATGAGAGTTCATACAAAAATTGCAGCTTTACATTGTCTAAAAACATGTAGAAAACCAAAGGAGTGCTAATGAGCATCATGACTCCATTTCAGATACACACTTAGCTATGATATATGGCAGACTTTTATAACTGTGAGAAACTCTAGGCCTCACCTATCTTTCTGCCAGACTCCTCCATTGCTTTCTCTTATTTTTTGGTCAGGAAAGAGCATTTTTCTGCTCAGCACTTTTTTAACGACTCTTGCGAGGCAGGGGCAATCGCGTGTTGCCAGAGCAGGGCAGAAGAGTGATGTCCCATTATCTGCGCGCAGCTGAGAAACGGATTTCTCTATGGGAGCGCGGCTTTGGAAAAAGGCGAGCGGCTGAAATACGGTGACACCCTCAAGCAGGGAGCAGCTAAGCATGACAGGGGAAGAAATACAGCGAATGCCTACCGGTGGGTGAGCGGCCAGGATGGCTTCATTGTTGAAGTGGGCATAGCATGAAACCGCATAACAGGCTGCCCACGGTCATGGAGCTGGCAAACAGAAGTCCAGCAAGCAGCAGTTACACGTAACCGATACTTAAATGATGCATAGAGAGAGACATTTTACTTATAATTAAAATACTTTTTAGAGATAAATCCAGTCAGAGCAATTATTATTTGTCAAAATTGGCACTTGTATAGAGATTGGGTATATGGTGATCGTATTTCAACATATACACAGCACTGTGCAGAAGTCCTAAGCACTATATCAGGTTTATTGGCCTAAGACTTTTGCACAATATAAAATCAATTGGTCTCTTTATTAAAGACAAACAGAAAATATAGGAAATACAGCACAACATTTTCTCTTCAAGCTAAAGTCTGTTTAATCTGGCTTCCCTTGGCACCAAGCACAGCTTGAACTGTTTTGTTCTAACTGTCCCGACATTTTCTAAAAGGAAGTGTGTAATATCCAGCCTGATCTCACGATCTTAACGTTTTGTTAGTCAGTGGCTGATTCGTACGAATTCAGCACGACTTTTAAACGATTTTAAAAAGGAGGCGTGGCACCCAACCACATCCTGTGGAGGCCATTTCATGACTGTGTTTCATCAGCTCCTTTCTTTCTCTAAATAGAAATTTGAGTATATGGAATTGAGTGAAACTTGAGAAAATTAAATTAACATCTGAAAATGTGGAATTAAGCTTGAATATATGCACTGATATACTCTTTCCAGAGTTATTTTTTAGGTTTAGAGTGTCTTATTTTTCATTTTTTGCCCAGGTGAACTCATACAGCCTCTGTAATGTTCAGGTCTGGACCCTGTGGAGGCCATTTCATGACTTGCATCAGCTGTTTTCTTTCTCTAAATAGAAATTTGAGTGTATGTAATTGAGTGAAACTTGTATAAATGTAATGAATGTCTGAATTTATGGAATAAAACTTGAATATATGCACTGATATACTGTTTCCAGAGTTCTTCTTTAGGTTTAGAATGTCAAAGCTTTCTTTTTCTGTTCAGGTGGTATTGTACAGTCTATATACTATTCAGGTCTGGACCCTGTGAAGGCCATTTCATGACTGTCTGTTTCATCAGCTGTTTTCTTTCTCTAATAGAAATGTAAGTATATGGAATTACTTGAAACTTGATAAAATGAACTGAATGTCTGAATATATGGAATAAAACTTGAATATATGAAATCAAACTTTAATATATGGAATTCGACTTGATTATATGCAATGACAAACAATTTCCAGAGTTCTTCTTTAGGTTTAGAGTGTCATATCTTTCTTTTTCTGTTCAGGTGGTCTATATAATATTCAGGTCTGGACTCTGTGGAGGCCATTTCATGACTGTCTGTTTCATCAGCTGTTTTCTTTCTCTAAATAGAAATTTGAGTATATGGAATTGAGTGAAACTTGTAGGAATGTCTGAATATATGGAATAAAACTTGAATACATGGAAATAAGCTCGAAAAAATGAAATGAAACTCGAATATTTGCAATGATATACTCTTTTCAGAGGTCTTCTTTAGGTTTAGAGTGTCTTATCATTTTCTGTCCAGGTGAACTCATACAATCTCTATACTATTCAGGTCTGGACCCTGTGGAGGTCATTTCATGACTGTCTGTGTTTCATCAGCTGCTTTCTTTCTCCAAATAGGATTTCACTGCAATTAGTGGATCATTATCATGCTGAAAATGAAAACAATCACTAATGAAGTCCTCCCCAGAAGGAATGGCACAATGGATTAAAACAAATCTGTATGTTTCAACAATTCAACCAATACAGACAAAATTGCTAACAACACTGGTGGCAATGCAGCTCAAACAGGACAAACAGCCTCTCTCCAACATAACCAAAATAATTCAAACTCCAACCCAACCTAACTCCAACCAAACAAACCATACATCAACAGACAATTTCTGAGTAGACTGCAAAAGCTTTTATAATTGAACATAAAAGTTTTACTAGTGGATTTGATAAAGATAATGGAAAAAATGATGTCACAAGAGCTTCTGGTTCAAAAGCTCGTACGAGAATGCAAAAGTTTCGCAGGCAAGCACAAAGTTTCTTGGTAGAATTAATGCATAAGTTTTGTCAGTGAACATAATGTTTCTTGTGAAACTGCAAACACAAAGTTTCTTATAAGAATGCAAAGGTTTCATTAGTGAATCCAAACATTTCCTGAGTGACATTTACATGCAATGTTTGACTGAGTTAATTAACCCACTAGCAAGCCCGTTCAAAGGTGTTCTGCCAGTAAAAGTTTAATCAACAGTATGTTGTCTTAGACGCCATTTACACAACATCATTTTCAGCCAAAACCAGAACATTCTTTTTCTGTTTGTTTACTTGTCAGAAGTGTTGTGGGGACTGAAAACACACTTTTGAAAACAATATTTCAAACACCAGATTAGGAAACTTTCAAAAACAGAGACATCATGCATGTGTGGAGTACATGATAGTAGGTTATTAACCTAAATTAACCTTAAAAGGGATATTAACCCTTTTATGTTGTTCAGGTCTGTGGGACCTGTTTTCATTTTGTATCGAAATGGGATTGATACAAGTCATTAGTTTGGCCCTGGCTCATTTTTCATGTAGAAGATAAATCAGAATACATTTTCAATGACCACACACTGCACACCCTCTGGCACATTTACAATAGTGCAAATCTCCAATTTAGCAGATCTTAAAGACACCAAACTACACTGATTTATTCAGATCTGTCTTCAAAAGATTTGTTCATATTTTGTCTGATCATACAAAGTACAGTCAAACAATTTATTCATAGATAGATAGATAGATAGATAGATAGATAGATAGATAGATAGATAGATAGATAGATAGATAGATAGATAGATAGATAGACAGATAGATAGATAGATATTGAAGTTTGAATTTGAAATTTTGACAGTTGGAGTTTGAATTAGAAAATTTGACAGTTGAAGTTTGAATTTGAAATTTTGACAGTTGGAGTTTGACATTTTGACAGTTCGAGTTTGAATTTGAAATTTTGACAGTTGAAGTTTGATATAGAAATTTTGACAGTTGGAGTTTGAATTAGAAATTTTGACAGTTGGAGTTTGACATTTTGACAGTTGGAGTTTGAATTTGAAATTTTTGACAGTTGAAGTTTGAATTTGAAATTTTGACAGTTGAAGTTTGAATTTGAAATTTTGACAGTTGGAGTTTGACATTTTGACAGTTGGAGTTTGAATTTGAAATTTTGACAGTTGAAGTTTGAATTTGAAATTTTTGACAGTTGAAGTTTTAATTTGAAATTTTGACAGTTGAAGTTTGAATTAGAAATTTTGACAGTTGGAGTTTGACATTTTGACAGTTGGAGTTTGAATTTGAAATTTTTGACAGTTGAAGTTTGAATTTGAAATTTTTGACAGTTGAAGTTTGAATTAGAAATTTTGACAGTTGGAGTTTGAATTGTTGACTGTTGGAATTAAACTACTTAATACTAATTTAATATTACTAATGTTTGAAATATGCCTTTTTTGCTGTCGATTGTATTCACTTCATTACAATGCAATTTGTAATATAAAATATATATTTTACAAATATATTTTCATTTTACAACATTGTATCTCTTTGACAAACAAGCTAATGTAACTTCAGTATCATGATTTAATTCTAAAAGTACTGTGCACCAGGGTTGAATGTCCTCCTCTACAGCATGTCAAACTTGCACTTGCTCATGTATTTTGTCTTAATAACTCCAGAACAAAAGGTGACATTAACATCAAGGTCACTGTGCATAAAAATACAAAGATTTAATTAGAGACTCTAATCACCATGTTCATGCCTTGCCGTGGAACTTCGCTGGAGTCACACACTCCCTCAATCCTCGTTTAGTGCCAGTAATACAGCGACCAAACTTTTCCACTCTCTCCATTTTCCTCTATCATCAACTGACAGTATCTACTCCTCCTCCTCATAAGTACGGTTTCACTCGTCTCCATCCGCCGCTGTGTAGATTAATTGAGATCCTGTCATCATTATCTTGTTGTGTCAGTCTTTTCTGCATTACCCAAGCACCCTAGATTTTTATTATAGGCACAAAACACTGCAGGCTAAAACACTTTTTTTTTTCCCAAGTACTCATCAGTTTTGAGATTTTGGGCTTTTTTTCCTTGCCTTTCATAGATTTTCTGTTTTCAGTGTAATGAGAAAATAAAACATTTAAAAAGCACTTTTAAGTGTTTCTTCTGCCGCACTTTGTGTATGTAGATTTTAATTACAATGAGTAATTTAAAAAGTCGTTTTCTCAAAATAAATAAATAAATAATATCCTGCACTGAGTCATAAATCCACTTCAGCAGCTCTTACTGACACCAAACTACACAGATTTATTCCGATCTATATATATATATGTGTGTGTATTGGAATTTTTTGACAGTTGCCGTTTGAATCTGAAGTTTTTACTGTTGGAGCTTGACCTTGAATTTTTGACAGTTGGAGTTTAAATTCCCATATTTGACAGAGTTTGAATTAGAATTTGACATTTACATTTTTTTTGACATTTACAGTTTGAATTAGAATTTTTTAGTTGTTAGAGTTTGAATTTGAATTTTCCACTGATGGATCTTAAATTTAAATTTTTGACAGTTCAAACTTGAATTCGAATAGTTGACAGTTAGAGTTTAAATTAAAATTTTTGACTGTTGGAGCTCGAGTTTAAATTTTTGACTGTTGGAGTTTAAACTCACATTTTTAACAGTAAGACTTTGGATTAGTCTTTTTGATAGTTGGAGTGTTTGAAATGCTGACTGGTTGAGTTTGAATAATCTTATACTAGTTTCATCTCAGTTTCTTATCAATGTCTATTGGGATTTCTTTTCAAGTTTTGAATGCAATATTAATGTTGACTGTATGTCCAATCATATATATATATATATATATAAATTATAGAGTGATAAAGTTATTTAAAAAAACTTTGTCTCTATGTCAAAAGCACAAATAAATAAATACTCAATAATTTTAAAACAGACTTCATCCAATATTCAGATTTTTATGTGGGGAAATTTACACGAATTTGCATGTTTAATAAAATAATGCTTCATTAGCATATTTAAACAACATTTTAGAAAACCTGTCATACATAATACTTAAAGTAATCAATCAACCAGGGAAGAATGGGCAGAACTAATACTTATTTCTTTTACTTATTTTTTACCCTGTTCACCTGCAGTGTCTGGAATATGAATAAACTCCCCTGGGTTGTGTTTTCGATGCGTTTAGCCTGGTGTTTTTTTCAGAGGAGTGTTGGAGACGCTTCATCAGCCTGACACGTCTCTTTCATCTCGGAGGAGAACTGGAGCCGCTGTCAGATCCCAGATGACCTGCTTCTGCTCTTCTCTCAGTGCACCTTTGGGTTTTTCGTAAAGTCTGCAGTTTATTACAGAGTTATAGCACAGCACAGTTAAATGCTCAATTCTGATTCGTTGATTCTTTTTTTATTTATTTATTGTATTTCTATGCAGTTTATTAATTTTAGTGTGGACTTATTTTAACTCAGTTAGTTATTAAAGGGTAGTTATTAAAGTAGTAATTTAGTTCACCAAAAAAAAATTGCTATTAATTAATTAGAATATGGACAGCATGGAGCCTCAGTGGTTAGCACTGTGACCTCACAGCAAGAAGGTCACTGGTTCGAGTCCCAGCTGGATCTGACATTTCTGGGTGGAGTCACATGTTCTCCCCGTGTTGGCGTGGGTTTCCTCCGGGTGCTTCGGATTCTCCTTCAACCCTAAACCCAACCCACATATTATTTGCAGTACAGTGTCATAAAAATCCTCAGCTGTATTCCATCTTGGCTTCACCCTAACCTCCAGCATGGTGAAGTCTAGATGGGATACAGCTGAAGATCATCACATCAATACAGCATAATTTTTGTGCTTGCGTTGTAATCACACCCGTGTCATTGTACGCTTCAGGGACCAGCCAAGGCTGATCACACCAGTGTGATCGTACGCAAGGGTTAAAAGTGTTCACATTTAATAGTTTTACGTAACAATAAGTATGCCAGAAATAATAAATACCATTATTATGTTTAAATATAGCTTTAAATTAGCTCAAATAAACATACCTGCCGTTTATTTCACATCTCCTGCCACCCTCCTGTTTTGTTATTTCTCCCGGAAAACTCCTGTAATTTTAACCTCCCACCCCGTCTTCTTATTTTGGTACAGTCTACAACAACGTATCCATCCCCCAGTCAACTTTGGTATAGTACCTGATCGCCGCTGCTCAGCCGCCCATAACCCGGTTCACGGTACCCTGCCATTTTCAACTTTGCTACGATCTTCAATCATCACCATCATTTTCAGGGACAAATGTTGGCAGGTATGAAAATAAAAACCATTACTATTGGCTGCTAGAATTTAAAATGTATAGACAGATTAGATTAATATATTAGATAGATATATATTAGATTCATTTTTAGACAAATAAATACATATGTATATTGATAAAACACAGCTTAATCTGAATTCCTCCAATAAAGATTTGTAATTTTTCGAGATTTAGTTAGTCATCAACGTTACTGAACTCAGAAAAAGTGACTTTAAAATTTACAATGTGAGACAGTAAGCTATCAATAATCATCATTTATTAGCTATAATTGATCATCTTTGCATACTCTTGCTCCTATTAGATCAGCAATTACACTGGCTGCTGCTAGCATTAGCATTGGCGTCCTGGTATGTTGTTGAATGACTTGAAGATCCTAACAGAAGCGTCTGACAGACTAGCTTTAGCTCCAGAGGTTTTCTGCTGTTGTCTTCAACCTTTGAGCTTCACACGACTGTAGCCTGATTACGAGTCTTGACTTATTTAGGTCACACTACAGTTTGACAGCCTTGAAAAAAAAAAAGATAAGCAAGTCAAAGCTGCTAAAACCTGGCCTAGCTTTCAGATTTGCCTTCTTTTGGCCGTTTTAGCAGCAGACTGGTGTGTTTTAGCCCACAGAAGACTGAAAGCGGCCCCAGAACTTCTTTAATTACTTCATTAATTTTAATCAGATCCAATTAATTACATTTGCTTCAGCCCGGTGGAAGTCCAGGGCCCACTGACCGCGGTACGGGGACCTTGCGAGTCTCCTGATGCGGAAAAACACTCGATCCCATAAAAAATCAATTATTTCTGGGAGCCAAACAAAGACTTTTGTTATTCAGTAATTATTGGGTGCTCACATGCTGAGTGGTTTAGTGCGCTTTAGTCTTTAAGATTATACGCTTTAATGTGTCACAAACACACTGATTAATGATGACTTCTAGGAAAACTATTGCTGGAGTCTGAGCAAAACAAATAATACACATTTTTCTCATATATTTAAATACATCTATGTGGACGTATAAAAAAGAGAATAACAAATACACACACTGGCGACGGCATTAGGTACACCTTACTATTACCGGGTTGGACCCCCTTTTGACTTCAGAACCGCCTTAATCCTTCGTGGCAGAGATTCAACAAGCTACTGGAAATATTCCTCAGAGATTTTGCTCCATATTGACATGATAGCATCACACAGTTGCTGCAGATTTGTCGGCTGCACATCCATGATGCCAATCTCCCATTGCACCACATCCCAAAGGTGCTCTATTGGATTGAGATCTGGTGACTGTGGAGGCCATTTGAGTACAGTGAACTCATTGTCATGTTGAAGAAACCAGTCTGAGATAATTGGTGCTTTATGACATGGTGCGTTATTTCCAGCAGAAATGGAGACTCATCAGACCAGGCAACGTTTCTCCAATCTTCTATTGTCCAGTTTTGGTGAGCCTGTGTGAATTGTAGCCTCAGTTTCCTGTTCTTAGCTGACAGGAGCGGCACCCGGTGTGGTCTTCTGCTGCTGTAGCCCATCTGCCTCAAGGTTGGACGTGTTGTGTGTTCAGAGATGCTCTTCTGCAGACCTCGGTTGTAACGAGTGCTTATTTGAGTTACTGTTGCCTTTCTATCAGCTGGAACCAGTCTGGCCATTCTCCTCTGACCTCTGGCATCAATAAGGCATAATAGGTGTGTTTATTAAGTATACACAAATATATTGAATAAAGTATAACAATATAGAATACATATTTACATAATTTAATATATTATATTTAAAGAACTAAACTTGTATATTAATTATTATTTTTTATAAATGCATTCATCAAATATAAATACTAATACATTCACACAAATGTTTATAAACCATTGATTTTTCAATAATAAATTTATTAAAATAATATGTGTGATAATTAAGTATACACAAATACATTAATTAAAATATAACATAATAAAGTATACACATTTACATAAAGATAATATATAAATAACTAACATATATATATATATATATATATATATATATATATATATATATATTATTATTATTATTATAACTGAAATAATATTTATATTCGATCATTTTGGATAATATCTGAAACAACTTTTATTTCCATGATAAATAAATAAATAAATAAATAAATAAATAAATAAATAAATAAATAAATAAATAAATAAATAAATAAATAAATGATCTTTGTAAATCTAAATGTGAATCAAAAACATCTTGATCGCACCAAAAACATTTAACGTTATGCAATAATCATCAGGCTCGTAGCTCAAAAGCAGTAATTATTTTGAAGGCATGGATGAAATTACATAAATTTGCAGTGACCCAATCACACCATATCCACTTCAGATAATTCTTTTCCATGAATGATGACATATTACGCCATGAGACCGCTGATTATTTACACCCACCGCTTCTGCCGATGATAAAAGCTGCAGTCATTTACTGGTTTCCTTTGCCATTATCAGATACCGCCAATGATTCTGGCCTCAGGTGAGGGTCTCATTTCAATAAGCAAATACGCCATTAGGAAATAAGCTTTTCATAATGTGTATGTAATAACTGGACCATTCATCTCATCTTAATGTGCGACTCCACCTCACTGCCAAGAAAAACAACATAAAAGTCACATAAAAATGTTTATTTTACCCTGTGCAGATCAACAAATTACCAAATAAACACGTCTAAAATATCTGTACGATAAGAAATGAAAGGAAGTACACTCACTGGACTTACATTTACTATGTTGGCTTGAGAAAACCATCTTAGTAACATGCTAACTCATGCTATTATATTGTCAAGCAGGTGTTTAGCAACATTCTAAGGCTGCGTCTGAAATCGCATACTATATAGTACGCTAAAATCAGTATCCGAGCCAAGTAGTAAGTCCGAATTCATAGAATTAGAGAATCAGTATGCGAGAAGTACCCAGATGACCTGTTACTTCCAGCAATATTCTGAAGTGCGCATCTGATGGACGCTATGCTATCCCATGATGCCCTGTGAGAGAATTCATGAATGAGAGTGAAGCAACGCAACTAATGCTGGTAGGTCACAGGATCATGACAAAATGGTGGATGTAGTACATCCGAGTTCAATTCATACTGCTCATACATTCATACTGTAAAATGAAAATTCAAATACAGTACCTACTGAGTAGGCAATTTCGGACACTGCTTAGAAAACAAAAAACAAACAAACAAAAAAAACATGCTGACATAAAAGTAGCTAAGAATGTAAATACATACCAAAATTGTGTTAAAACATGCTGCCTTAATGACTATTCATGCTAAAATGTATGTATAAGTGCTAATAACATGTTAATTTATGCTAGCTGGATGTTAGAACATGCAAGCTACATGATATTTCAAGCTCTCAAAGCTATCAAAGTCAGCATAATGCTAACACATGTAAAAAACATGCTAGTGGCAGCTAAAATGTATTAGCCAAATAATATTTAATGCTAAACATCTGCTAACAACATGTTAATTCATGGTAGTCTGTAGTATCAAAATATGTTAGCAACATAAACATTTATGCTAACAAGTTGAAACATGTCTCCATTTTGGTAATTTTGTGTGATAATAACACATTAATTCATGCTAGCTGGATGTTAGAACATGCGGGTCACATGCTAATTCAAGCTAAAAACATGTTATTCAAATGCCCGTGAGGTAGAACTATGTAAAATGTTACCCACATGGTAGAGGCTCGTGTATTGCAGTGTTAAACATGCTAGAAATTTTAAACAATTTAAATGTTTTGTTTATGTGCTAAAATGCTAAATCACATATAGTTGTTAGCAACATGCCACAATGTAAAAAAAGGAACAACAGCTAAATTATATCAACCATGTCAAAACATACTTGCAGAATGACTTAAACAAGCTAACAACACATTAAACAATATAGCATGTTTAAAACAGCTAAATTTGGCTAATTAAGTACTAGCAATATATTAAATAATGGTAGCAATGTGCTAAAACTTGTTAACTAAAACATAAACAGCAGCTAAAATGTCTTGACCATGTGCATTTTGTGTGTGTGTAACTAGAACTTTAGACTCTAGCATAGTAATAAAACATGCTAGCAGCATATTAAACAAGTTAGCGATATGCTAACAGAAAAAAAAACATGCTATCGACTGCTATGTATTATGCAAGTATTATATAAGACTAGAAATGTGCTAGCGACATGTTAATTCATGTTAGGCTAAAGTATCAACAAAAATGCCAGTGACATGACAATTCATGCTAACAAGTTAAAACATGTTTCCCATATGGTGGTTATGCAAAGCTAGACCTTAATATTCTAGCATAGTGTTAAAACATGCTAGCAGCATAATAAACAAGCTTTAGCAGCATACTAACACATGGAAAAAAAAAAAACATGTGACAGCTAAAATGTATTAGATAACAGTTATAATGCTATAAATGTGCTTTAAATGTTAGCCATGTTTTTTTTTTTTTACTGCAACATAACATTTAGCATAAAGTCTGCCATTTTATATGTATAATTATTTACCTTTTCTAGAGTAAAACACTACAAATAAATGTTGTGTAACTTATAAAAACATGTTTTTAGAAACAAAATGGTGTAACCAATGTCACAACTGTAATTTAAAGCAACGATAAGCGATCACTAATTAAAACTAACCCATAAACACCAATGATTGGCTAAAAAAATCTGAAGAATTCCTAACAGCTCAGGTTTATAGGAACACTGAATCCTCTTCTTTATAATGGTAATTGCTCTAAATCTAACTATAGCTCAGGAAATCCTGCGACTTTCGAGACATATAGTTCCAATTAGATTTGTTTAATCTCATACAGCGCTCTGGGTAATGCAACTGCAGACTGGGGGTTCTTTCCCCAGCTGCTAAATGTTCTCATTAGACAGCGCTAAATTGAAGATAGCCAGACTTTATAGCGGGTCGGCTGCATGCATGAAGATAGCTGTAAAGCCATGCGTGTTGCGGCGAACAGTAAATTGTAAACAAACAAATAAATAAATAAAACTGCAGCGCTGTTATCTCACATCCAGCAGCGGAGCGGTGCATATCTGCTAAAGCAAAGGCACATGCGCTCTTCATTTACATCATTGGGAAAGCTTGTGTTATTTAGTAGCGCATGCTAGAGATGCTCGGTGTGGCATTTTGTACAGCATTGTTAGCAAGAAAAAGACGCATGGAGATTATCGCCGCTTACTGTGTACACTCATAACATGACTTTGGCTGTTTGCTCAAACTACTAATTTAAAATGAGCTAAACAACCTACACAGGCTCATTGTGAACACGTACCCCTATACATTTCTATGGGGCACGAATTATGTCGCCAGAAGAATGCATGGCTGCATTTCGTCTTTTAGATGAATGCTACGTGCTGGTATGATGCCGCCGACGGCTTCCTTTTCACGCTACCAGCTGACCTCTAATGTCTGTGTGGATGGCTTTTCCGCTGTTACCGATTTGTCCAGTGGCTCGCCATGTACGTTGGCGGACTTGAGATGAAGAGAGGAGTTGACCGCAATGATGGGATTTGAGTCCGACGAAGAACGGTTCCAGAAAGCAGGTAAAACAGAAGGCTAAAATAAATAAACATGTAAATAACAAGGGGAGAACGCGGTAAAATGTGAAAACATGGCAACAATAAGGCGGCTTTTCCTTTTCTGAATTGCTTCTGAAAACACTATCGGTTGGGGTGAGTCAATCGACAATCTGAAAATTTGAAGATCTGAAAAAGCGTACACAGCGGCCTCTGGTGGATTCGTGACTACAGAAACTACAAATAATCATAGCTCCTGGCACGTATTTTGAGCTCTCCAGAAATGTATATAGGGGTAGGTATATACAAGGTATTATATAGGTATATATAATGAGCCTAGGTTGGTAACAACACAATTCTTGAGGGTTTAACTAAATTGTTTTAAGTTCAATGCACTTATATTTGTAAAAACGATTAACTTAACTTAATTCCTTGAAGTTGTCCCAACACAAATCGATTGTGTGGAAGCCAGCATTTTTGTACAGAGTGTTTTATGTAATATGTTAAACAGGAGACGTGCGTATGTTGAATAAACTCACTTGTACTGCATTACTGAAGCTTTTTCAGGACTGAAGGACACATTTTGATTTGGATTTGATTAACCAGGCTGTTGAAATGCTTGTGATACAATGTCAACAGCAAATCATGACTCAAGGCTTCATGAACTCTTTTTGAATGATGTTTTCTACAGTGTGACTGAAATGTGCTTTATACATTGATTATGACACTGGATACAGTAGAGATGTTTGTGTGCGTGCAGGGAGATTTATGTAAGACGTCTAGACTTTGTGAAGCACAACTCCAACTCTTGTGTTATTTGATGCCTCGGGATATGTTGTTTCTCCAACATCTACCCAGAATTCCTGAGAATGATGTGGACATGGCTGACATGCTCTGACATGATCTTAAATACCAGTGTAGGAATTCAAGACTATGTTTATCTGCTCTTACAGATCAAACTTTGATTGTATGTCCATACGGTTTTATATTAAATTAGATTTACTTACTTTTGTGTGGTGATGGCAACATGGTTACCAGGCTTTAATATGGTCTTAAAAACCAACTATGGATTTTATTGCTTTTTTAAGGGGATGAAAATGATAATTGTGACTTTTATCTATCTAACTAATATATAATTCTGACTTTTTTCAGAGAAATCTGAGGAAGTTCTTACGTGCGAGTGTGAAATGTAAACTCAGAATATAGAAAGGGGAAAGTAGAAATTGTTAGATTAAAAAGTCTGAGAAAAGTCTCAACTATAATATGTAAAATGAATTGCAAGGGGAAAATGTAAATGTTCAATTCCAGCTCTAGGATGAGTTCTGGTCATCCCAACCATCTTCCATTAAGGGTTATGGAGGCCACTGTGCTCTAAGGAACCCTAAGTGCAGCAGAAAAGTTTCTGTAACCTTGGCCAGATCTGTGCCTTCCCGCAATTCTGTCTGTCAGCTCTTTAAGCAGTTCCTTTGACCTCGTGATTGTAATCTGCTCTGACATGCATTGTGAGCTGTAAGGTCTTATATAGACAGGTGTGTGGCTCTCCTAATGAGTAAAATCAAACACAGCTGGACGCAAATACAGCTGTAGAACCATCTCAAGGATGATCAGAAGAAATGGACAGCACCTGAGATAAAGATATGAGTGTCAGCAAAGAGTCTGGATACTGGATACTGGAAACACACTAGATTCGGTGTGTTTCGGTCAATATGGGCTGCTGTGTGTACATTCATGAGGGGAAAAATGAACTTAAATGATTTTAACATTTTAACAAATGGCTGCAATATAACAAAGAGTTTAAAAAAAATAAGGGAGTCTAAATACTTTTCTGTACCCGAAAACGTTGAGGTCTAGACTCCAAATTACAATAAATAATTCAAAAATAGCAGCTATAAACACAGAAGTGTGATTAAAACGTGACAAAACTAAATTACAAGGAAACACAATTGTAAAAACCCTCAGAATTTCAAAATAAAAGTCAGATATTTTAGACGAACTCTAATATAAACGTTAATATGTAGAAATGATTTCAAAATAACATTTAGCCCCCCCAAAAAAAAGACTCCTAGAAAATAACTCACAAATAATGGAATCACTTTGGGTGCGCGCCGCTGTTAAACAGGTCGAGAACTGTTACTTGGCTAATTTAGAATTAGTTCTGGATTACTGCTTTCTCCTGATATTAAACTCATAAATCAAAACTTCACCTTCAGGAAAAAAATGAAAAGGTTTTGAAAGGCGTAGAGGAAACAATTTAAGCTCTAACATATTCATAGCAGCAAAGAGCTTGCCGAGGTGCATGAAAGCAGAGTTTTTCTGACAGAAAGTTTTGATAACCTGAAAAAGTCCTCTCTTTTCTGCTACTGAATGTGAACTGAGAGCATTTGGAGGACATGAGATTAACCAGAGACTAAACAGAGACAAAATGAAGGACAGAAGATTATTTAAAAAGAATAATAATAATAAATCTCAGAACGGGAGAGAAAAAAAGGGTCTTTTGTGTAGCAAGGTCTTTCAGTATGCTGCACGTCATGTGTTGAGAATGAATTTAGTCACTCTCATCTGAACATGTTTAACTAGACAGAAGGTGAGGTTTATAAATCTCTGATAACAATCTGAACTCAACACCATGCGCCTTTGACATGTATTAAAGCGACGGTTCACCCAATAATTAAAAATTCCTCACTATTTACTCACAAAGGGTGCTAAACTTCGGTGATTTCTTCCCTCTGTTGAACACAAAGCAAGATATTCTGAAGAATGCTGGAAAAAAGCAGCCATTGATGTCTTAATAGGAACACACACACACACACACACACACACACACACACACACACACACACACACACACACACAAATGGAAGTCAAGGGGTGTTTTTTCCACCAACATTGTTCATTATATCTTCTGTTTGAATAATCAATTCCATGCATGTTCAATAAAAAGGTCAGGAGAAGGGTAAAATATTAATAATTATTGGATACAAATGAATAATCCGATTTAATTCTGGTATCCCCAATGCAATGCAAGAGTTACATTCAGGAGATGCGCAACAACTTTTATTTCCTGACTCCAGCTTTTATACGCAGCTGATATTAACAGACGGTGTTTAGTGGAATTCATAACTTGTCAATCATTCTCCAGTCCTTCGTTGGCCGCACCCATACATACATCCTCTTTTTCTATACATCTCAGTTTCAACCCATCTCTGCTCACAGGAAGTTTTGCTGCAGATGTCACCCCGCCGGTCCTACACCACCCAACCCGCTCCGGGCTGGGATCGAACCGGCAAACCTCCGCATGGGAGTCGGTTGCTCTAACAAGGAGGCTAAAGACCATGACCTCTAGCGTCTGTCGCTAGGGCACCTTTAGAGGTCAGAGGAGTGAGGTTTACCTGCTCAGCACTTACTAGCTGGCCTCCGTTACAAAGAGCTCAAGTTAATTTTAGACAATCAGGCCTGTGCTTTTCTATCAGCTTCATCTACTTCTGCAAAAATGCTTCATTAGTATGCGAGGCGTATTACATTCAAGAGAAGAAGTTTGGTTAATATATCACCTTAAGTAATGCAAATACAATTGTTTAATGAAAGAAAGAGAGGCAAAAATAATATATATATATATTCCTTTTTCCGAACTCTTCATATCTTCACTCAACAGAAAAAGGAAGGGGAGGATAAGTAAATAATGACATACTTTTCTTTTTGGCTGAACTGTACCTTTAAGTGACTTCTATATGATATCTGATATCTTTGTGTTGTGATACAATGCTGAGTTTTCAGAATCGTTTTTTCAGCCTTCAGTGCACAATATCCCTTACAAATCATTGTAATATGAAGATTTGGTGTTTAAAAAACATGTAGTATTATCAACGTTGAAACATTCATGCTGTCTAATAAAGACTTTTATATTAAAGGTTTGACTTTCGCACAATTGCAAGTCAATATAAAAGGTGTTATGAACAAACAGTTGCATTAGTATATATTTATTAATTGCATTATCATTTTTTTCTCCACAATTTGTATTTGTTTGGTGTAAACTCAGACTTAAGAAAGTAAAAAAAAGTATTCAAGAGACTAAAAACAGAGTTTCGGAAAAAGTTGAAATGGCAAGAAAGGCAATAAACTGTTTAATTGGCAATAAACTGAATAAACATTTATTAAAATTGAAGATGGCATTTTGACATGAACTTGGAAATCTGAGAAATAATTAGAGAATAGGGAGATCTTGCAATAATTGTGAGAGGGAAAATCATTCATTCATTTATTTTCTTTTCAGCTTAGTCCCTTTATTAATCAGGGGTCGCACAGCAGAATGAACCGCCAATTTATCCAGCATATGTTTTACACAGCGGATGCCCTTCCAGCCACAACCCAACACTGGGAAACACCCACACTCACACGCCATGGCAAATTTAGTTAATCAATTCCCCTAAAGCACATATGTTTGGACTGTGGGCGAAACCGGAGCACCCGGAGGAAACCCACACCAACACTGGGAGAACATGCAAGCTCCACACAGAAATGCCAACTGACCCAGCAGAGACTCGAACCAGCGACAATAAAACACGAACACGGTTATAAATGTATTGATTAATGTATTTGAGTCTGGGGCTGAAAAATCTCTCTTTCAAGGGGTATCTAACCCTTCCCCTTAGCTCTACGCCTTCCAGCTAAAGAGAATTGGGACACCCCCTACCCCTTCACTCAGAGGTAAGGGGAAGGGCTAAGCGGAAGAGTTGGGATTGTACCTTACACTACGAAGAGACAAAATCTCAAAAAGCACCATCATCTTTTTTTGCAGTGCACTTCTACACTTGCAAGTATCCATCCAAATATAAAACGGCTAATTTCGAAGTCCATGGGTCATGTCTAAAATCCAGAGAGGTCTTTCTGAGCATCTTTATTTTGAAGATAAAGCCACTCTTAATCCTCCCGACTCCTAATGCACAATACAGCAGGACTAAATCAGAAGAGGCTGTGATTGCATTTACTGCATGATGGGGGAAAAACCCAGCGCACACTTTTCAATCACACTAAAAATGCAGATGGGCTTCCCCGAGCCATAAATCTAGATGAAAAATGACACCGACCAACATCCAGAGCCAGCAGTGCAAGACATGCCGTTCTGGCTGAAGCCCGTCGGGATGAAATTATTCAATTATTAGAGGTTTTTCCCAAGAAGGAAGGTAAGAAGAGCGAATCCTCGAAGATCTGTCGAGAGGGGGGAAAAAAAGAGAAAAACAAGCTCTCAAGGACGTCTACAGATATGACGTCTGAAGAGATGTTTGCATTCTTCAGATTTCTGGTGGAACCTGGAGATTTCTGTTATGAATTCTCTCTTCTATCTCAGACACGGCGTCTCCGTAACAAGGTCAGGAGGAGAAGAGTTTGTCTGATTTTCTGCCAAACAACTGGAAGAGACTCTTCAACACCACATTTAGGAGGAGATAGTCACCAGGAGACTTTGTCACCGAATAACGACAGAATATTACATTTAATAACTTTGTATTATAATGAAAAAGTAATATAAATAAATAAATAAATCCTATAATAGCATGATATCAGGACACCCATATCACTCTCGGATATATTCTAAATATTGTCATATTAATACACAAGATGTGTAGCCTCAAATGTAAGACTCTTCATGATGTCATAAGTAAATAATAATAATAAATAATCCAGCTTTTAAAGATCCTAATCACACACAATGGGTTTAAAAGACTAATATGAGTAGCATTCCTTACATATTGGACACAACAACAACAAAAATATCACATCATTGACCTTTTTACAAGTGACTCATTCTTTTCGGAGCAATCTTAAAGGGTGAAATGGTCTAATTCGTCATTCTCAGCTATCAACCTTCAGCAGGGAAAAGTGGCAAACTCCTCACGTTCTTCCAGAGGGTCCCTGCTAGAAAGCATTTCCACCCAGATATCCCTTGCTTCAAACTTTAGCTAAAAGATAATTCAAAAATGCTAAATAGTTGTGATCTGGGTGACATGGTGGCTCAGTAGTTAGCACTGTCACCTCACAGAAAGAAGGTCGCTGGTTCGAGACCCAGCTGGGCTAGTTTCTGTGTGGAGTTTGCATGTGTTCTCCATGTTGGTGTGGGTTTCCTCCGGGTGCTCCAATTTCCCCCACAAGTCCAAACACATGCGGTATAGGTGAATTGATTAACTAAATTGGCTGTAGTGTGTGTGAATGGGTGTGTATGGGTGTTTCCCAGTACTGGGTTGCAGCTGGAAGAGCATCCGCTGAATAAAACAGCCGGAATAGTTGGCGGTTCATTCCGCTGTGGCGACCGTTAATAAATAAGGGACTAACCAATGGAAAAATAAATGAGTATTTGTTATATTTTAGATTTTTCTAACCATATGTTACGCTAGCTTAACAACGAGTTAAAGGAATTGTATTTTTCGCACTTCAGTACCGATAATATTGAAGACAGTTCCATCAGGGAGGCGTTCGGCGAGGAACAATAGTGTGAAAATGAGAGTCCTCCAGTGCCAGATATTCAGAATAGATCTATAATGACTCATACAGCAGTTGGCGGCTAAGCAGGACTTAGCAGACCCGCGACTCAACTAACAAAGTACAGCCAAAAAGATCTCGGCGAGGTGAGGAGACACGATCTCTAATCCTCTTTCTCGGCCGTGTCAGATGATTCGCAAATCCCACTCGTGTTTGATGTTGTCTGCGGTCGCGCTTCGGATAATGAGGACGGGGCCAGAAACCGCCAGGCGATGGGCACAGACCATTTAGTCCATTAAATCAAGAGTGAGCGAGTGCTGCCAAATCACACCCACCCAACTGAGCATCAGCTGCATTTGGACGATTGATGGGGAAAAAAAAAAGTATGTTTCGATGAAAACTGAGGGTATGATGTGAGAGAAGCTTTAATTTTGATGTTAAAACAAGTCCTTACATAATGGATTTAAGTAGGAGTGCGGTCTAATTATTGTATTACCGATGCTGAACTTTCCACAACCCTCATCGCCTAGAATGACGAAAATGTTGCTGCTGCACTAACTTATTTCTCATAAGCTCTCAGAACTTCTCACAAACACCATCTTGCTTTCTTGAGAATTGTTGATGGTCACATTTACCACTATTTGGGAATTTTCATGGCCTGACTGGGTCGCGACAAATTTCCCAAAGCGTATTTTTGTACGGGGTTCCACATATTAGCATCCACATCAATGGAAAGCAGCGTTCAGTTACCTTTAGGACCAAATGCAGTTTTGTTGACATTCACACCAAGAATAATAACCATAATCATAACTATTAGTGTCTATTAGATAACTATAGCAATAACTATATTAGCAACCAACAGACGATAACTATAGCAATAATTATATTAGCATCCACACCACAAGACGATAACTATAGCAATAACTATATTAGCATCCACACCAACAAATGATAACTATAGCAATAACTATATTAGCATCCACACCACAAGACAATAACTATAGCAATAATTATATTAGCATCCACACCACAAGACGATAACTATAGCAATAACTATATTAGCATCCACACCAACAAATGATAACTATAGCAATAACTATATTAGCATCCTCACCACAAGACGATAACTATAGCTATAACTATATTAGCATCCATACCAACAGATGATAACTATAGCAATAACTATATTAGCATCCACACCACAAGACAATAACTATAGCAATAACTATATTAGCATCCACACCAACAAATGATAACTATAGCAATAACTATTAGCATCCACACCAGCAGACGATAACTATAGCAATAACTATATTAGCATCCACACCAACAAATGATAACTATAGCAATAACTATATTAGCATCCACACCACAAGATGATAACTATAGCTATAACTATATTAGCATCCACACCAGCAGACGATAACTATAGCTATAACTATATTAGCATCCACACCAACAGACGATAACTATAGCAATAACTATATTAGCATCCATACCAACAGATGATAACTATAGCTATAACTATGTTAGCATCCATACCAACAGATGATAACTATAGCAATAACTATATTAGCATCCACACCACAAGACAATAACTATAGCAATAACTATATTAGCATCCACACCAACAAATGATAACTATAGCAATAACTATTAGCATCCACACCAGCAGACGATAACTATAGCAATAACTATATTAGCATCCACACCAACAAATGATAACTATAGCAATAACTATATTAGCATCCACACCACAAGATGATAACTATAGCTATAACTATATTAGCATCCACACCAGCAGACGATAACTATAGCTATAACTATATTAGCATCCACACCAACAGACGATAACTATAGCAATAACTATATTAGCATCCATACCAACAGATGATAACTATAGCTATAACTATGTTAGCATCCACACCAGCAGACGATAACTATAGCTATAACTAAATTAGCATCCACACCAACAGACGATAACTATAACAGTTACTATATTAGCATCCACAACAACAGACAGTAACTATATCAGTGTCTACATCACACCAATAGATAATAACGATAACAATTACTATATTAGACAACAACAATAACCGTATCTATATTAGCGTCCACAGTAACAGATGATAACTAAATGGTAACCATATTAGCACCCACACTAGAAGATGATAATTATGATAACGATAATCATATTAGCATCCACACACATGACAACTTTAACAATCTGTAAGGGTCACGCCAACAAACATTAACTGTAAATGTGTATATTTGCGAATGGTGATGATAATTATACTCACACTAAATATTTAATTAAAGTTTGTCCAACTCTATTTCAGTTTATTTGTTTAGTTGTGGAATAGCCTAAAAACAATAGAATACATATGTAATTTCAGCCTGATCTCACGAGAAAACGTAAGTATTTTACGTTTTGTCAGTTTAGTGGCTAATTTGTACGAATTCATACGAGTTCAGATTTTAAAAAGGAGGCGTGGCACCTAACCCCACCCCTAAACCCAACTGTCATTGGAGGATGAGCAAATCGTACTAAATTGTACGAATTAGATCATATGAATTCAAACGAATTAGCCACTAAATCAAAACGTTACGAATTGGCGTGAGATTGTGTTGGTATTTTCTGAAGGTAATGCAATTATCAACTCTTTCTCCCCCTAAGGCAAAACATTAAATGTTCCAGAAAATTTTTGACCCTAACAGTGTTTCAAAACAGCTTTCGCCATTGTATTATGTACAATAATAGTTTGATATTTACCATTCCCGTCAATAGCAAAACATATGAATGTGGCATAACATATCTACCTCTTAAGATTGTACGTAGCACAAATGTGAGTATAGGGGCTGTATTGCAAGTGTAGTTCCAAAAGATTTTGACATAAATGGTTCCCCTATGATAATAAACCAGTGAACATAATAATAATAATAATATTGAACCCTTATAAATGCTTAACTTCATGAAAGCAGCATGGATTCTGATTGGCTGTCGATGTTTTTAATCCTTCAACAGCTGATTTAGTTTTGAAGTAGTTCCATCTATACCGCCTCCTTGATTGTGCTGAAGACTTTGTTATGCTAACATAATCAGAGTTGTTATATTTAATGTCCCTGGTGTGAAAGGGACTTAAGAGAATCACACAGGCACAAATTACAAAGATTTCAAAGCTGCTTGGGATTATACATATGCATAAAGAGATAACAACAACTGCATTTTCCCTGAACGCCCCTCATTTCCTTCTAGAGGCGCTGACAATTTTGGCGTTTTAACGCAGCCGGGAAGCTCCGTTTTTAAACGGGTGTAGCAAGGCTTGTTAAGTTACCGCTGGATGCCCGATTTGAGCCTAATGAGGTGTACGGGACCCCTCCTGTAGGATTGTACCTCATCACCAACACCAAGGCTCCCATTTAGGACTCTCAGTCTCGGATCGGAAGGCTTTCAAGAATGGAGCTCTCAGCTGAGTGAAGGAATCAAAAGTGGTGAGGCTTGTAAGACCGTTCACCTGGCTTGACGCCTAACACTTACCACGAACAACACACATACACACACACACACACACACACAATCCCAGGCCATTGCGCCGGCAAAGAAAACGGCTTCATCAGAATTCTCCACATCTCTTGGCCCAGAGCGCCTTTCGGCCGAGCTGGGATTGGACAAGGTTCATTACCCCTCTTTGATGTATTTCTTCTTTCAATTTTACAGCCCTGCACCTTTTCCCTCGTCAGGATCAACTCTGAGCACAGATAAAGACCAACCCTTCACACATCTGGGAGGGGAAAAAAAGGTGCGCTCGCTTCGGGCCTCGGGTTTTCTTCTAAAACGAACCTTGAATATGATGCCAAGATCACATGAAGGCGATTCTTTCAATTCATCGGGCAAATTCGTATTCCTAATAGCGCAGCGCAGCTTTCAGTCCCACTTTCAGAAGGTTAAACGTGTAGGCAGCATGGCTGTCGCTACTCCATTTTTAGCAAGGCTTTATTTATTTGTACTCAGCCCTCCTAAAATTTTTACGACTTATAGCTGTGCAGAAATTGATGATCACTTTGATTCCTTTTAAAGGTGACTTATCATAAAAATCTCAGTGGAAATTCTATGATTGGGTCCCCGGTGCATTTATTAACCCAGAAAATGTGATTTGGTAAACCTTTTCCCACATGCTCTTGGGGAAAATAACATACTGTGTTGATCTTGAGTCCAAATCAAATTAAAAGAGGGATCTTTCATTCATTCATTCATTCATTTTCCCTCAGCTTAGTCTTTGATTCATCAAAAGTCGCCACAGCAGAATGAACCACCAACAAAATAAGTTTAACGCATCAGATACCCATCCAGCCGCTACTCAGCTTTGGGAAACACCCATACACTCTTGCATTCACACATATTCATACATTACAGACAATTTAGTTTATTCAGTTCCCCTATAGCGCATGTGTTTGGACTGTGGGGGAAACCGGAGCACCCGGAGGAAACCCACGCCAACACAAGGAGAACATGCAAACTCCACATGTTAATGCAACATAGGCTCATTCTGAAAGCGTAGCCCTATATACACGTCTCTGGAGATTGCGAATTATGTAGCCAGAGCTACATATGGCTGCATTTCCTCTTTAAAACGAATGCTACTGGGTGGTATGACGCCATTCCCTTTTTCGCTTGCCAGCTGACTGATTACCTGCAAGTGGACGGCTTTTTAGCTGTTACCACTTTGTCTCAACATGTACGTCGGTGGATTTGACATGCAGAGCGAAGTTGACAGCGACGACGGGGTTCAAGTTCGGTGAAGAATGGTTCCAGAAAGCAGGTAAGACAAAAACATAAGCCAAGTAAACAGCAGGGTGGGAATGTGGTAAAATCTGAAAATAGTGGTAAAAATCTGGGTTGATTTTCAAAACAGGGTTTAGGGAAGAGCGTGGGCGGGTCAATCAGTGCTTTTTAAAATGCTATTGGTTGGGTTTAGGGAAGGGAATGGCACTCGCGAGAGAAATTTGAGATCTGAAAAAGCATACACAGCGGCCTCTGGCAGATTTGCGAAAACAAAAGCTGCAAAAAAACAGAGCTCCTGGGACGTATTTTGCTCTCTACAGAAATGTATATAGGGGTACGTAATCAAAATGAGCCTGGGTTGCAGAATGCCAACTGGCTAAGCCGGGACTCGAACCAGCAACCTTCTTGCTGTGAGGTGACAGTGTTAACCACTGAGCAACCGTAGTGCCCCAAACCAGGATCTTATAATACATTACAACCCCTTAATCTGCACATTTACGCGCACTGTGCCACTGCTGCACATACGAGTGTCTAATCTGAAGGATAGGTCAATAGCAGTGCTTCGTGCTCTTACCTCATACCTAAAACAGGTATGTCCCTTTTACCATTGTCTCTGACTGTGACATTGATCCATTAAACTTTTCCAATTATCAACTAATCTCCTATGTGCCATTTATTCCTGAAAATCTAGAAATGATATGTTGCTAATCAAGGTCATGATCATCTCTTCAATAATACATTGTCTGAGCATCTTTACCATAGTACAGAGATCGCTCTTGTCAAAATGACTAATGATGTGTTATTTGACAGCTGATTCTGCAATACTTATCCTTTTTGACCTGAGAGTGCTCTTTGATATGATATGATCTTGCAAGATAAACTACTGAACAGGTTAGTCTAAGGGGATCACTAGCATTCCTCTTTCCTTCACTCCTCTTTTTCGTTCAACTCAAGATTCTATACAGTTACTACTGGTGTCCCACAGGGTTTTCTTCTGGGCCCTCGTCTATTCCTCATCTACTTGGCTATATTTTGAGGAACTATGGTATCCATTAAAATCTCTCTAAAACCAGGCTGGTTGACCAGCTAAAACCAGCCAACCTAGGTTTAACCAGCCTAGGCTGGTTTAAGCAGTTTTTTCAGCAGGGATACTATAGTAAAGTGTATTATTATGTTTATTTTACAGTTTCTACAACACATTTTTAATGAGCGTACTGTTGTTTTAACTATTGTGAAATTACAGAATGTAACAAATACTGTAGTATACTATAGTTTTTACTACAGTAACCTGTAGTGCAATGTAGCACAATATACCCTATAGCTGTACAAAACTATACAGTACTTGGACATTTGTTATGTTATAGCTTAGATACTTTTACCATAGTAACTATTGAACAGAGTACAAAGGTATTTGCAATAAATGACTATAGTAAAATCACATAACCTGCATAAAGTTGTCTGTTTGCTGTACCACAAATACACTGACACAACTATTACGCCACAGCGCCTGCATTGAGCACACAGACACACACACACTGCATTGTTTGCGGTTACGGCGGAGGGAGGTCCGTCTGTGATTGATTTCCCCGCGCCTGGAGATTTCTCCAGTCTAACCAGTACGTAATCATCCTTGTAAAATGTTTATGAGAGCCACCGCTGTTTCCCATGATTCCATTCTTCACCCACTCGCCTGCGCGCCTCCTGGAAATGAGAGTCATAGGCGAGCGCACACCTGCGGTCCACTCTGCTGATTTTGTTTTGGGTGGAGGGTCTCGGGGATTGGTGGGTGGGTGGGTGCAGGCGAGCCTGAGATGGGGCAATTACATTAGCTAGCGTTGATTGGCTGAAATCAGAACATATTCCAAGACCTCTTTTATACACAAACCCTGAACACTATAAATCTCCCAGCGAGGAGCAGACAGACGCTTTTTGTTGTTGTTGTTGTTTTGGATTTCCAACATGCCCCTCAAGACCACCCGCCCCCACAGGAGAAGCCCATCCCTCAACGCCCATCACAACACCACATTGCTGGAGTGGGTGAAGTCAGATTCCTGCGCTCTTTCAGTATTTCCTCAGTGCAGATGGTTGCACATAGCATACGTTTGAGCAACAGCTCTACATTCCCAGAGATATTACATTCCCCTTGTGTGAAATACACTGCTGCCGCATGTATAAGTGTGTTTGGGTGCTTGAATACTTTCATAAATGTTTTGGAATTAATATCTATGATTTTGGGGATATTTTAAAGGGATCATCGGGACCCTTGAGTCGTTCCAAAAAGTTTATTTTTATTGTTGAACACTAAGAGATAATATTTGAGGAATGTTGGAAACCTGTAATAAATCAACACACATCATCAACGTATTGTTTTATTTCATTTATTATATTTCATTTATCATGTATCAATTGAATTACTAGAACATAATGCAGCACGTGTACAATGAAGAGTGAAAAGCTTAAGCCTAGATCACACTACAGGATTTTAGGCCTGATTTGAGCCCGATTTGTAAGCCAATGAGCTCGTCGACAGACGTGATGGGGGAAAAATCTGCAGGTGCTCAGTGCTCGGCGGTCTTTATGTGTGAACTACTGAACAACACATCAATGAGGCTCACTGACGCATTGCCGATGAAAATCTGATATCTAGCATGCTGAATATTCCAGAGATGTCAGCCGATTCGACCCCACGTGCTGCAGGTTGTAACGAGTGCTTATTTGAGTTACTGTTGCCTTTCTATCAGCTGGAACCAGTCTGGCCATTCTCCTCTGACCTCTGGCATCAACAAGGCATTTGCGCCCACAGAACTGCCGCTCACTGGATATTTCCTCTTTGTCGGACCATTCTCTGTAAACCCTAGAGATGGTTGTGCGTGAAAATCCCAGTAGATCAGCAGTTTCTGAAATACTCAGAGCAGCCCGTCTGGCACCAACAACCATGTCACGTTTATAGTCACTTATATCCCCTTTCTTCCCCATTCTGATGCTCGCTCTGACCTGCAGCAGATCGTCTTGACCATGTCTACATGCCTAAACGCAGTGAGCTGCTGCCATGTGATTGGCTGATTAGAAATGTGCGTTAACGAGCAGTTGGACAGGTGTACCTAATAAAGTGGCCGGTGAGTGTATATATATACAGTATATACATAACTAAAGCAATATTCCACCGCCAAAAACCCTAGCAACTCAGACAACTTGACCAGGCAATTAGTGCCTTCGTTTAACACTGCGCCAGACTTGTTTCAATTATTTCATCATCATTGTTGCCCTTTCTATGCAAATGAGGCTTATTATGAAATGCAATGAATTCAAATAAGTCAGTGATGTTTGCTTGCGTAATTAGCATTTCGGTGTTACCACCCGCGGAAAGCTGGCAGTAATTTAGGAGGCAATTAAAAGCAGACTTTTAATAATATGAGATGTTTGTGTTTACGTTCTAGTGATCATACCGGCGGTAATTCATCAAATGATGTAGCCTGATGTGGTGCAGCCGAGTGCGCTTTCATCACTGACATCACACGTACATCGCAATCCTCCTTTCTTCCCTGTAGTGATGCTTTTTCAAGAGAGACGTCTGCTGAACACACACTTTGAGTAAAACGTGTTGGACATAACTTGATTTTGTCTGTCTGGAATTGATTGGATTCATTGGTTTTCATCATTTTAAGTCAACCTAAATGAAGTTACACTCTTTCTGTACTGTAATGCTGCTTTATGTGTCGTTGTGCCATTTTAAGTCTGCATGCAATGAAATATGTGATGCATTTTTCCTATGTTGATTGAATATTCTGGATTTATTTGACCTGATTGTTTCAGTCAGTGAGTTGTTTACTCACTTTGAACAGGTCACTTGAATCGGCAAACACTTCACTGAAGACTCACTCTGAAAGAATCATTTGAGTCAGTGATTTACTTCTTGTTTTTTATCTGAAGACTCACTTCAGGATTGTTTGAATCAGTGGGTTGATAAATGGAGACTCACTCTGAACTGATAACTTGAATCAGCGAGTTATTGACTGAAGACTCACGCTGAATGGATCATTAGAACCAGTGAATTTCTGACTGAAGACTCGCTCTCAAAGGATTGTTTGAATCAGTGTTGTGTCAACTGAAGACTCCCTGTGAATTGATCATTGGAATGAGTGAGTTGTTGACAGGAGATTCATTCTGAGTGGATCGTTTGAATCGCTGAGTTGTTGACTGGAGATTCATTCTAAACTGATCATTTGAATCAATGTGTTATTAACTGGAGATTTACTCTGAACAGATAATCTGAATCAATGTGTCATTTACTGGTGATTCAGTCTGAATTAATCATTTGAATAAGTGAGTTGTTTACTGGGTCTGAAGAAATCATTTGAATCAGTGAGTAGTTTACTGGAGACTCACTGAACAAATCATTAGAACCAGTGAGTTGGTGCCAGGAGACTCACTTTGAACAGATTATTTGAAGCAGAGAGTTTTCGATTGGTGATTCATTCTGAACAGATCATTTGAATCCGTTATTAACTGGAAGTAAATTGTAAATGAATCATTCGAATGGCTGAGTTGTTAACTGGAGACTCACTCTAAAAATATAATTTGAATCAATGTTGTTAAGTTGTAATTCACTGTGAATGAATCATTTGAATGGGTGAGTTGTTAACTGGAGATATATTCTGAACAGATCATTGGAATCAATGAGTTGTTTACTGGGTCTGGACAAATCATTTGAATCAGTGAGTAGTTTACAGGAGACTCACTGAACAAATCATTTGAACCAGTGAGCTGTTGCCTGGAGACTCACTCTGAACAGATTATTTGAAGCAGTGAGTTATTAACTGGCAGTTCATTGTAAATGAATCATTTGAACCGGTGAGTTGTTAACTGCAGATTTACTCTGAGCAGATGATCTGAATCAATGAGTCGTTTACTGGAGATTCATTCTGAACAGATCATTTGAATCAATGAGTTATTACCTGGAGGTTCATTGTAAATGAATCATTTGAATGAGTGATTTGGAGACTCACTCTGAACAGATCATTTGAATCAATCAGCTGTCAACTGGAGATTCACTGTAAATGAATCATTTTAATAGGTGAGTTATTAACTGGAGATTTACTTTGAACCGATGGTCTGAATCAGTGAGTCATTTACTAAAGGTTCAGTCTGAACAAATTATTTGGATCAGTGTAATTGGTGACTGGAGACTCACTCTGATTGAATCATTTGAATTAGTAGGTAAAATGCCACTCGTACACACTTATAAAGCAATATTCAGCATAAAAGTGTATATCTTTGGACATTTCCATGCTGTTACCTAATTTTAAAGTCATCTGGATGGTATAATGAAGGCTACAAGTGGACCTTGTAAGTAAAATAAGTAAAATCTCATATTCTCATCTTAATTCGCTGAGACCAATGCAGATTTCTCTTTCCTCCATCCGGTTTTCTCTTTGCTTTGAAAGAGCGGAGCTGAATTAAGACCTGATTCAGTTCCTAAAACCAAAGGAATTTTAAGCTCCACTTGTACTAAGCCTTGTCCTCCATCAAAACCAGGAAAACAATAGTCTGCCGGTGGCGTCTCCCTCTGCCACCATGACGAATGTCAGACAAAGCCTGTAGAAGAGCTTTAATTGCACTTCGCCTGTGTTGTTGTGAGAAGGTCAGTCCACCGTGGAGCTTTTAATGGACGTTAATCTCTTTTGGAGTCCACAGTGGGGTGTAGTCAAAGCAGGGTAATGAGAAAAATATCACATGGCTTTACCAGTCCAACAAAACCTAATAAAATCATGGAGGTGTCGGTTGGTGGAGGGGATCTGGATCATCGAGTTTGTAGCAAGTTGAGTTGATTATTGTCTGTATTTATACACTCACTTTATTAGGTACACCTCACTAGTACCGGGTCAGACCCTCTTTGGCCTTCAAAACTGCCCTAATCCTTGGTGGCAGAGATTGAACAAGCTACTGGAAATATTCCTCAGAGATTTTGCTCCATATTGACATGATAGCATCACACAGTGTCTGCAGATTTGTCGGCTGCACATCCATGATGCCAATCTCCCGTTCCACCACATCCCAAAGGTGCTCTATTGGATTGAGCTCTGGTGACTGTGGAGGCCATTTGAGTACAGTGAACTCATTGTGTGTTCAAGAAACCAGTCTGAGATGATTGGAGCTTTATGACATGGTGCGTTATCCTGCTGGAAGTAGCCATCAGAAGATGGAGACACTGTGCTCATAAAGGGATGGACATGGTCAGCAACAATACTCAGGTAGGCTGTGGTGTTGACACCATGCTCAATTGGTACTAATGGACCCAAAGTGTGCCAAGAAAATCTCCCCCATTGATAAATATTTGTAAAAACTACACTGTAACAAATTACTAGTGGACTTGACTTAAAATAAGTCGATTAATTAGTTGGCTTTACTTACAAAAAGTGAGTAAACCCATTGCCTTACAAGTTTTAAGTAAATTAACTATGTGCATAACTATTAAATTAAATTCAAAATGTAAATAAAACAAACAAACAGCTATACAGAAAAAAACAACAATAATAATAATAATAAAAACAACAATAATAATAATAAAAACAATAATAATAATAATAATAATAATAATAATAATAATAATAATATTAATAATAATAATAATAATAATAATAATAATAATAATAATAATAATAACAATAATAATGATATTAATAATAATAATAATAATAATAATAATAATAATAATAATAATAATAATAATAATAATAATAAAACAAGCATATTAACAAATAAGGAAAGAAAGTGCACTTCTTCTTGTGTTTGTTTATGTGTCCTGAATCAGGCAAACACATCTTAACAAACAAACAAACAAACAAAAACAATATAACAAAACAATACCATAATCACGAAAACATTAAATAAAATTAAATACAAGATGCAAAAAAGCTATAGATAAAAGTAAAATAAATATAACCAGCATATAAACAAACACCATAAGACAGAAGGTGTGGGTAGTAGTGTAGGTTTAGCAGCCGTGTGGCCTGTGCTGCAGATGAAGCTGTTGATTGTGTCTCCCACAGCAGGAGGAGGAGGATTAGCGCTTATTGGCAGAAACGGAATTGAGTGTATCAGAGCCAGAGACCAAGAGATGAGACGAGGAGCAGAAAAGAACAAAAACAGTGCCATTTTGACGGAGGCGAAGCAATTAAACGTTGGCAGGGCAGCCGTGATGGCAGTGCCCTCATCAGGCCACCGCTTGGCCCTCGGTTCCCAGACGGAGAGAAGAGAAAGCAGGACCTGCGAAATTAAACGTGGCCTTCCCACCGCAGTGTCACGGATTGGTCAGGCTCTCACGATCCCCACTCACGAAGATCACCATCACCTGACTTCTAATGAGCACACAGCTGCATCACATTCACGAGCACCAGATAAAAGCACAGCACTCCAGTCGCTCATTGTCCGGGCTCGTCTCGACGAAAGCGGACAACTGAGCGACCACTCAGCGTAGTCATCCTCAGCTAAAACAAACGCTTTACTTACCTGTTCTCTTTGTATTCCTCCTAGTCTTCCTGGTCCACCCGAATCGTCCTGTCTTCCAGTCCTTCCAAGTCTGTGTCATCCTCTGTCAGCTGTATCTGGTGTGTGCTGTCCATCCTCGTGTATTCCTGTTACCCAGCCACGGAGGAAAAGACCCCAACATCACTCCTGATCCTCCTGGCTATCCTTCATGTGCTCCTTGTTGTCATTTAATAAACACCCTAACGTTTCCTTACCTCTGTCTCCTGTCCGCTTCATAACAGAAGCCCGGACCAATAACGACGACAACATGAGCACCCCCGATCACTTTCAAGAGCTGGTGGACCAGTTGAAGCGGATTCTACAGCCACCAGCTCCACTTTCCAACGCACCACCAGCACCGAGCACTTCCGCCTCCACAGTTTCTTCTTCGGCCCTTCCTTCCAGTCCCATGGCCCGACCAGCGCCCTACTCAGGCGGAGCGGGGGAGTGCAATGGTTTTCTGTTACAATGTTCCCTCATATTCGAAATGCAACCTTCTCTATATCCCACAGATAAGTCAAAGATCGCCTACATCGTATCACTACTCTCTGGGCCTGCACTTAAATGGGCTGAGACGATCTGGAACCAAGCCGGGCCGGTCATGAATTCCATCACTACCTTCACGGAGTATTTCAAAGAGGTGTTTGGACGTTCTGATGGGGAAGTAGCCGCTGGAGAGCAGCTGTATCATCTAAAGCAAGGTACTCTATCTACACAGGAATATGCTCTCCGGTTTCGCACTCTAGCAGCTGCAAGTGGATGGAATGAGAGATCGTTGTTGACCACGTACCGGCTCGGCTTGGAACCCACTCTCCGAATCCAGCTGGCCACATTAGATGATACTATGGGTCTGGAGAGATTCATCCAACATTCTCTCCGATGTTCCGATCGTCTCCGTTCCTATCAACAGGACACCATCACCCCCTCGTCTGCACTCCTCCAATCGCCTGAGTCAACAGCCTCTCCAGAACCAGAACCCATGATAATAGAGTCTGGAAGACTGACATCAGCGGAACGACAGAGGAGGCTGACCCGGGGTCTGTGTCTATACTGCGGTGTCAGTGGACACACCCGTATGGAGTGTCCCCTTCGTCCCATTCGGACTTCAGTGAGTGTATTCAGTACGAATATTGAACAATGTAAACCACTTACTACCACCGTACAAATAACTACTGCCTCTATTTCTCTCCTTGTCACAGCCCTCATCGACTCCGGGTCAGCAGGGAACTTCATCTCCCAATCCCTCTGTCGTCAACTCCACCTACGTACTGAGGCGTCCTCGCATATATACCAGATACAACCGATAACCCAGTGCACTCGATCTTCGACCCGTATCCATCGACAATGCGAAGACATCCTTCTTCAAGTGGGGTTGTTACATCAAGAGAGGATTCAATTTCTGGTTCTGGAGGGTGCAAATATGGACATCATTCTAGGGCGCCCGTGGCTGGTGAAGCACGATCCCATCATCTCTTGGGGCACAGGAGAGATAAAGAAATGGGGATCTGGATGTACACCTACCTGTTTTCCAAATCTCCCTCTTCAAGGTCGGAACCCCATTTCTTTGTTTACAACATCGGTCGAGAGTCCTCCTGAGAAGCAGTCTATCCACATTCCTAAGGAGTACAGCTCCTTTCATGATGTCTTCTGCCCCAAGAGAGCTTCCCAGCTACCGCCGCATCGGCCATGGGACTGCGCGATCGACCTAGTTCCAGATGCCCAGTTGCCAAGAGGTAGGATCTACCCGCTCTCGCTTCCAGAGAATCAGGCAATGGAAGATTACATAAGGGAGGCTCTGAGTCAGGGGTACATACGTCACTCAAAATCACCAGCCGCCTCAAGCTTCTTCTTTGTGGCCAAGAAGGACGGAGGGCTGCGTCCATGCATCGACTACAGGGTCCTAAATAACGGTACAGTAAAATACCGATATCCCCTTCCTCTGGTACCAGCCGCTTTGGAACAGCTCCGAGAAGCTAAAGTCTTCACTAAATTGGACCTCCGCAGCGCGTATAATCTGATAAGAATACGTGAGGGGGACCAATGGAAGACAGCATTCGTGACCCCTACTGGCCACTATGAATATGAGGTCATGCCTTACGGTCTGGTCAACGCCCCCTCCGTATTCCAAAACTTCATTCATGAAGTCCTCCGGGAGTTTCTTCACCACTTTGTAATAGTGTACATAGATGACATCCTCATTTACTCCCGGAGTGAGGCCGAACATCGCCAACACGTTGCGGAGGTCCTACACACATTGAGAGAACATCACCTCTACCTCAAAGCGGAGAAATGCTCATTCCACCAGAAGTCGATTCATTTCTTGGGATACATCATTGACCAAACCGGTATACGTATGGATGGGAAGAAAATTGAGGCTGTTCTATCCTGGTCAGAACCCACTTCCATTAAGGAGCTCCAGAGGTTTCTTGGGTTTGCTAACTTTTATAGACGGTTTATCAAGGACTACAGCAGGATTACATCACCTCTCACTAATCTCCTCAAGGGTAAACCCAAAGGACTGGAGTGGACCAAAGAAGCAGCCGCAGCCTTCCGCCTTCTTAAGAAGGAGTTCACAAGGGCCCCACTCCTGACTCATCCTGACCCAAATCTTCCTTTCGTGGTGGAAGTGGACGCATCCACCACCGGCGTCGGGGCAGTATTATCCCAACATCATGATACACCGCCCCGACTGCATCCCTGTGCCTATTTCTCTCGGAAGTTGAGCCCGGCGGAGCAGAATTACAGCATAGGAGACAGGGAGCTTCTAGCAATCAAGCTAGCCTTGGAGGAGTGGCGTCACTGGTTGGAGGGAGCCAAACATCCGTTCCAGGTGATCACAGATCACAAAAACCTCCAATATATCAAAGAGGCCAAGAGACTATGTCCACGTCAAGCCAGATGGTCACTTTTCTTCTCACGTTTTGATTTCTCCATTTCCTATCGTCCAGGACCCAAGAATCTAAGAGCAGACGCTCTCTCTCGTTTACACGAGCATCACGATCATGAAGAACTCCCAACGAAGATTCTTCCCGAACACATCTCCATTTGTCCGATCACCTGGAACGCTCCTCCAGTCGTTGCCACTCCGGAAGCCCCTGCTCCGCCGGGATGCCCTCCTCATCGGCAGTTCATACCACCTGAACACCGGGTAGATCTGATCCACTCCTTACATACCTCGCTAGGCACTGGACATCCAGGGATCAACAATACTCTCTCGCTAGTATCCCAACGATTCTGGTGGCCAAACATGGCAAGGGATGTGAGGCAATATGTTCAGGGCTGTAAGGACTGTGCCCAATCCAAGAGCCCACGTCATCTACCCGCTGGAAAGCTCCATCCCTTGCCGATTCCGAACCGTCCCTGGTCACACCTAGGAGTGGACTTTATCACTGACCTCCCCTCGTCAGAAGGTAATACCTGTATTCTAGTCATCGTAGATAGATTCTCAAAGTTTGTCAAACTAATCCCTCTGAAAGGTCTTCCCACAGCCTTTGAAACAGCCGACAATATCTTTAATCAAGTCTTCAGGTCATTTGGTATTCCAGAAGATATTGTGTCGGACAGAGGTCCACAGTTCATCTCACGTCTATGGAAAGCCTTCTTCAAGCTCCTAGGTGTGGCCGTCAGCCTCTCTTCTGGATATCATCCCCAAACCAACGGGCAGACAGAGAGGAAGATTCAGGAGGTGGGACGGTTCCTGAGGACCTTCTGCAGTGGTCACCAGAGCTCCTGGAGCCAGTATTTGGGCTGGGCAGAATATGCCCAAAATTCACTGCGGCAACCCTCCACCGGACTCACGCCATTCCAGTGCGTCCTGGGCTTCCAACCACCGCTCTTTCCCTGGGATGGCGAACCATCTGATGTCCCCGCAGTGGATCACTGGTTCCGGGAGAGCGAGAGAGTCTGGGACGAGGCTCATCAACATCTGCAGAGGGCAGTCCGTCGAAGCAAGGTAACCGCCGATAGAAGAAGGTCTGAAGAACCCAGATACACACCCGGACAAAAGGTGTGGCTATCCACCCGGGACATACGCATGCGACTGCCCTCTCGCAAGTTAAGTCCCCGATTTGTTGGTCCCTTCACCATCGTGGAACAGGTTAACCCCGTCACCTACAAACTACAATTACCCTCTCACTACCGTATTCACCCTACATTCCACGTATCACTCCTGAAACCCTATCACGATCCTGTTCTTCCCTCCACAGAGCCTGACCACGAAGAGGAACCCCCTCCTCCACTGCTCCTAGAAGAAGGAGCCGTCTACGCAGTGAAGGAGATCTTGCGTTCCCGACGTCGTGGTGGCCAGTTGGAGTACCTGGTGGACTGGGAAGGGTACGGCCCCGAAGAAAGGACATGGGTTCCCAGAGCTGATATTCTCGATCCTAGTCTCATGGTGGAGTTTCATGAGAGCCACCCTGAGTTCCCAGCGCC
This sequence comes from Danio aesculapii, assembly GCF_903798145.1. NCBI lineage: Eukaryota > Metazoa > Chordata > Actinopteri > Cypriniformes > Danionidae > Danio > Danio aesculapii. Next base: position 38,325,637 of record NC_079456.1, read on the forward strand.
TAGAGGCAGAGGGAGACCACCACGGCGTCGGAGGTGTCGGCCCTCAGGAGCGGGCCCTGGGGAGGGGGGTACTGTCACGGATTGGTCAGGCTCTCACGATCCCCACTCACGAAGATCACCATCACCTGACTTCTAATGAGCACACAGCTGCATCACATTCACGAGCACCAGATAAAAGCACAGCACTCCAGTCGCTCATTGTCCGGGCTCGTCTCGACGAAAGCGGACAACTGAGCGACCACTCAGCGTAGTCATCCTCAGCTAAAACAAACGCTTTACTTACCTGTTCTCTTTGTATTCCTCCTAGTCTTCCTGGTCCACCCGAATCGTCCTGTCTTCCAGTCCTTCCAAGTCTGTGTCATCCTCTGTCAGCTGTATCTGGTGTGTGCTGTCCATCCTCGTGTATTCCTGTTACCCAGCCACGGAGGAAAAGACCCCAACATCACTCCTGATCCTCCTGGCTATCCTTCATGTGCTCCTTGTTGTCATTTAATAAACACCCTAACGTTTCCTTACCTCTGTCTCCTGTCCGCTTCATAACACGCAGTCACATATTAATTTCGTCTGTCCTTAACCCAAACATCGTGACCTTGTTAGATGAGCCGACGCAAAAATACAGCCTTCAGAGCTGGATGATCAACGCCATCAAATTACCATCCCCATCTGCAAAACCAGATCCGACCGCTCCTGTAGGACGGAGATGTGCAAATGGTTTTAATCGCGCAATTACTTTCAGAGAGAGGAGATGCTTAGAGAAAATAAGAGTTTTCAAGTTTCAAATGTGGGTAAAGTGGGAGACGGCACTAAAAGGGATGAACAAAATGTAAAAGAAGAAGTAAATAAATGATTATATTATAGAATATACTGTGAGTACGGAAAATATTCCCACCGCCTTACATGTTTCAGTCTTTGTTACATTGCAGTTACCATTAAGCTATTTTTTTCCCTCATTAATGTACACACAGCACCCCATATTGACAGAAAAACTCAGAATTGTTGACATTTTTGCAGTAGCTTCACAACAACGCTGTTCTTGAATGGCCCAGCCAGACCCCTGACTTAAACCAATTGAGCCTCTCTGGAGAGACCTAAAAATGGCTGTCCACCACTGGTTACATCTTCAAATCTGACAGAACTGGAGAGGATCTGCAAGGAGGAATAGCAGAGGATAGTCAAATCCAGGAGTGAAAAACTTGTTGCATCTTTCACCAGAAGACTAGGTTAGGCACTATTATTAGGGTAACTAGGCAGGTTAGGGTAATTAGGCAAGTTATTTTATAACGATGGTTTGTTCTGTAAACAGTCGAAAACAAATATAGCTTAAAGGGGCTAATAATATTGACTTAAAAATGTCTTTTAAAAATGTAAAACTGCTTTAATTCTAGCCGAAATAAAACAAATAAGACTTTCTCCAGAAGAACAAATATTATCAGACATACTGTGAACATTTCGTTGCTCTGTTCAACATCATTTGGGAAATATTTAATAAAGAAAAAACAATTCAAAGGGGGGCTAATAATTCTGACCTCAACTCTCTCTCTCTCTATATATATATATATATATATATATATATTTTTTTTTATAAAGTTTTATTATTCATTTTTTTAGAAGTTTTATTATTCATTTAGATATTATCATTATTATTATTATTATTATTATTATTATTATTATTATTATTATTATTATTATTATTATTTTTTATTGCTATAGTTTTTTTTGGTCATTTTTTTTATTCCAACTAAATATAAAAATTTAAATAAATGTCATTTTACATTATTAAATACATAAAGTACTTGTAAGTAATAAAAAATGCATAATTGATATATTTATGCTAAATATTTAATGTATTATCCAGTTTATATTAATATTACTTGATTTTTTTCCAGGTAAATTATGTAAATGTAAGTACATTTACATTAATAAATATATAATCCTCTACCTTTGTCTGTTTGTCTACCTAAAAATTGATTTTTTTTATTATTATTTATGTAGAAGGTCCTTATTTTTATTCATAATTGTCTTTTTATGCAAGCGTTAAATATTTAATAAAATGCTTTTTTAATTTATTCAATATTGAAATATGTATTATTAATCATAGGTGTTGTGTTATTAATTGAATAATGTTAATTAGTTAGCTAATTAATAATTAATTTTAAATTAACAATTTTGGACAGTGATCATTATTTATTCTTCTCTCAGACAAACATCTGAACTATTTCATTTCCTTCAGCTTAGTCTCTTTATTAATCAGGGGTTTCCACAGCGAAATGACCCATCAACTATTCCAGCATATGTTTTACACAGCGGATGCCCTTCCAGCAGCAATCCAGTACTGGGAAACATCCATACACACTCATTCACACTCATACACTACAGCCAATGTAGTTGATCAGTTCCCCTATAGCGCATGTGTTTGAACTGTGGGGGAAACCGGAGCACCCGGAGGAAACCCACACCAACACGGGGAGAACATGCAAACTCCACACAGAAACACCAACTGACCCAGCTGGAACTCGAATCAGTGACCTTCTTGCTGTGAGGCGAAAGTACTAACCATTGAGCCACTGTGACGCCCAACATTGGAACCATTAACAAAAAATAACTGAACATCCCATAATAAGTAACACTTTATTTTAAGGTGTCCTTGTTACACAATGCACTTACTACAGTAATTAACTGTGCATAATTACATGCAACTCTTCTCTCAACACTCAACTCTCATCCTGACTCTATCCATAAAGTACCAGCACGTGAATTATCACTCAGTAGTTCAATAGTTACACTGTAATACCTTAAAATAAAGTTTAATTCGCTTACGACTACGTTTTAGTCAAGTCACAAGTTTTATCAAGTGAATTTTATATTAAATCATGGTGTACACAACAGTCTCCAACCCAGGCTCATTCTGAAAACGTAGTCCCGAGGACGTTTCTGGAGACCGCGAAATACATCCCAGGAGGTACGTATTTTTGCAGGTTTTGGTTTTCGCGAATCTGCGAGAGGCCACTGTGTGCGCCTTTTTGGCTTCTCAGATGTCTCCCGCGAGTGCCGTTCGCACCCCGTGCTGTTCTCGCGTAAACCCACCAGAGGCCGCTGTCGAACGAACGTCTGTCTGTCCGACTGGCTGAATGACTGACTGGGCGACCGCTCTTCCCCGGACTCGAACCCAGTCGTCGTCATCGTGGTCAGCTCCTCTCTGCGTCTCAAGTCCGCCGACGTTCAGGACGAGCTAACCGGACAAACTGGTTGCGGCGGGAAAGCCCTCCACACGAAGGTAAGCGGTCAGCCGGCGAGCGCTAAAAGGAACGGCGTCATACCGCCCCGCAGCGTTCGCTTAAAAAATTAAATGCAGTCATACGTACCTCCGGCTACATATTTCGTGGTTTCCAGAAACGTCCTCGGGACTACGTTTTCAGAATGAGCCTGGGTTGACAGTCTCTGGACTTGCTGCATCACAGAAACCAATTTTTGTACAATTTATAAAATAAATATCTCTTCCTGGCCATCTGATATTAGGCATGGATATATATATATATTGCGACCATGATTTTTGATCGTTTTACATCATTTTATAAACGTTTATTATTACCATTTAATGAGCCTTCCCATACAGTCTGACAAGGCGCTTGGACCTGTAAACCACGTGATGTCACACTTAACAAGCAGATAAGTGTATTAATTGAACAAACAACAACAACAAGCAAACATTATCCTTTAAAACACCATTAGACCATAATTTATCGGCCTCTCATTCACCGGTGTTTATATCCATGTGCAAACACACATCACTTTGAATTCCCATTTTCAAGCGATCTGCTAGAAAGATCACAGACGCCATTATCTGGAGATAAATGAAGTTGAAAATGAAGTCCTGGTGGTTGTGGAGATCCCGTCTGTAAGATGTACATGCTTTGTTTGTGAACTTGTGCGTGTCTGACAGGCTTCCAGATCACGAGGCGGACATTGAATGTAAAACGTTCATGCGTGAACACCATTATCCTGCACCATGATTTCAGGTCATCCGCCACTTGCTTCAGTCCGTTTTAGCAAGTGGATTGCTTTCAGAGATCAGGCTCTATAGACGCAGTGGGATTTTCTGTGTTTCAGCCCCCAATGGAAACAGCATGATATTATTAGTGCCGGGCTACAATTTTTAATTGTGACTAATTAAATGAATTTTCTGCACGTTCTCATATGCAAAATTCAGCAATACATTTTAAAGCAGGGTGTTGCACACTTCTATTTTTAAAAATAATCTCATTTATAAATGTGGAGCATGTATAAAATCAACATAGGCTCAATCATAGGCTCATTCTATATACATTTCTGGAGATCGCGAGTTACTATGAACAGTTCAGCTTACCCAATTTACCTATACCGCATGTCTTTGGACTGTGGGGGAAACCAGAGCACCTGGAGGAAACCCCCACCAACATGGGGAGAACATGCAAACTCCACACAGAAACACCAACTGACCTAGCCAAAGCTTGAACCAGCGACCTTGTTGCTGTGAGGTGACAGCACTACCCACTGTGCTACCACGCCGCCCCAATTCAAACAATGAGTCAAAACAATGCAAAGTCGAGAACTTACAATCCAAGCATCACATCTCAAAGAAGTTTAAGTTCACCACAGTCCTGTATTTTTAATGACTCCTCCTGACTTGACGCATTACCTTGAGCCGTCGAGAGCCAGTCAAAACCTGCACCGTGTGGCAGTATCCATGAGAAGGATGGGAAGAGATAGGGAGACGGTGTCCTTTGGGAGAAGGCAGAGGTTGTGAGCACAGCGGAGACAGACAGACAGTAGGTGACAAAAAATTTATGATGCAGCAGAGCTCCAGGCACAAAGGTCCCTGACAGGTGAGCCCATATTATAGATGAGCTGTGCATGATGATGTCGGCAGGTGTGTGGCAACCGGGGCTTTTTTAAGGATAAGGGTAAATTATTTATAAACACAAGCATAAGTATAGGAGAACTGGCCTTGTGGTTGTACTGTAAGCAGGTTTGTCTTTGCTTTCAGAAATATACTTGACAATGAACTGTCAAACAATAGGCGCCGATGACTATTTAAACGTCCTCTTTGGCTATTTGTAGATGTTTCAACCTTGGAATCAATTGTATGTCTGTTTTCACACTATACTTACAGTATGATGGGGATTAAAATTAGATCAGCTGTACCCAATGAGTGGTGCGGTATGGTTCAGTATGCTCCATTTCCACTGTCAAAAGGTACCAAAAAGCGAACCGTACCGTACCACTTTTTAGATACCTTTTCCTAAGGGTATCTACCACAACAAAAGAGTACCAAAAGGTGGAGCAAGACATGCAGCTGAACACTGTGCACAAGCCAGGGGAATGAAAACAAAGGCAGCTGAATTTTTAAATACACAGCCGAGACATTACACCATAAAAATATATCCATATAATAATGAGCCATGGTCGACCCGAGCTCAAACAAACCTTGTTATCATCTTGATGAACAGCCACAAAGCCAAGAAGATCAGAATCTGCCCTGTCTCCCATAGTTCCCCACTGAAAATAACAGCCTAGGCTGGATGGCTGGTTTTAGCTGGTCGACCAGCCTGGTTTTAGAGGGGTTTCCAGCCATTTTCAGCCTGGTCCTAGCTGGTCAGGCTGGCAGATGACCAGCTAAAAACAGCTTGACCAGTCTAGCCAGGCTGGGAGCCCAGCCAAAACCAGCTATGTCCAGCTTAAACCAAGCTGGTTTTAGCTGGTCATTTTCCAGCCTGACAAGCTAAGACCAGGCTGGTAATGACTGCAAACCAGCCTGGAAATGGTCAAAACCCCTCTAAAACCAGGCTGGTTGACCAGCTAAATCCAGCCAACCAGCCTAGGCTGGTTTAAGCTGGGTTTTTCAGCAGGGTTGTTTACAAGGCCATCTAAAGCGTGAGCTATTTTACTTTTTCCAGAGAGCTTGCATGTGTGTCTATATTTGAAATAACAAACTTCTTGAGCTGATGATAATAACGTGTGTGTGATTATTGAAGTGCTTCTGACATCTGATCCTTTCAGAAACGGACAAACGCGAGAGAAGCGTGACAAAACAAAGGAACGAAAGATTCTTTCATCAACCAAAAACATGAACAAACAGCCATGTTTAATATTATCATCACCATCAGGACTATTATGAACAGGGAATGACGGAGTGACTCTCTAACAGAGGTGACATGTGCTGGTCAAGATTACAGACACAGATGAGAGGTTTGCTCTGACTCTGGGCTATATTTTGTGTTGTTTTAGAGCCCAAATAAGAACTGAATGTCTGCTGTGTGTAGTTTATCTGTAATTGCTAACATCAGAGAACATAAGAGGCTGTATGTTGCCTTTATTTATTTATTTAATATAATAGCAGACATTACAGTAGGCTATTTCAATAATCTGCAGTTATTATCAAATCATGTTCATAGGAAGGGTAATCATGAACATGTATACACAGTATTTATGTGTATAAAGCATCTGTTTTGGGAGAAAACAGTTGTACACCATGCCCACCACAAGGTACCTTTTTGGCAGTGGATACACAAGCCTGATAAAGGTGACCCATACCGACCTGTACCGTCCAGTATCATACCACTCAATAGAAACAGGCCATATCTAACACTTGCAACAGTTCTTGCATATTTTGCAAGATACCAGTATTCAGTCCCTCAACTAGGGGTTAGTTTTACCTGGGTAAATATGGTAACAAGGCAAGCTTGGTTAAATAAAACAATTACAACAGGGCTAATATATATATTTTGACATTTGCAATAGACACATTCTTACAGTCACTCCATTTAAAACAAACAAACAAACGAATAAAAAGTGAATTTATAACATGTGCTTCACACAGGTGAGTGGGCTTGACAAACCACCCGTAGAAACACTCTTCACTAAAAACAACACCAACACACTTCCCCTTCTAGCTCTAGCACTTAAATCCCTAAGCACTAGGAGTTCCTTTGTATATTAGCACTTCCTGTGTGTATTGCCTCTGCTTGTTGAATTGCTGAATGCCTCCTCAATTGTAAGTCACTTTGGACTAAAGTGTCTGCAAATGACTGACTGTAAAACTGAACAGAGTATACTTCCAGATTAATGAATTATCAGATTACTGTATTCTCTACTGTATATGTGCTTCATATATTGACTCTTCAGATCTGCCGTAGCTCTTCCAAACAAACGTAAACTCGAACACTAGTCCTCTGACATTTGTTTCTATGACAATTATGCGCTGTGTTTCCCGTACGTTCTTCCGTTCGCCTGCATATTGCTTTTCTAACCATTCACTCTGGGCCCATATTGAGTCCGTCTAGTTTTGCCAAATTGCCTGCATTTTTGTTTGACAGAATTGGATTTCAATTTGGATTTGTCTACCCTGACTGATGTTATCTCTTCTCAATAAACTTGCAAATTGATTCTGAACTACAACCCGAATCGGCTGCGTCACTCTTGAGAAAACCAGCGCAGGTTAAACTGATGCGAGTTTCCACCATACTGTAAAATCAATCACAATGGACGTGGAGGTAAAGTGTCTCCATTTAAAACATTCGGGGACGGTGCGCTTTAAAATTCACTCGGTTTATAGTCAGTCTCGTCTGGGTTTTCTGCTTGCTAAGGTTGGAGCAGTTAGCCCTTTTTTTCACTTGTACGAGCACCTGGTTGTATAAAACACACCATCTGTGTTTTATTCAGCTGTCTCTGACTACTTGGAGAGAACCGAGTCTGCGCTTCTGCAGCGAGCACAGTAATTACACAAAGCTCCATTAAATACAAAGAATGTGAAAAAGGCCCAAACACAGATGTTGCAGAGAGTCTACGGAAAAAAAAACAAGTGATGAAACCATGCAGGATGTTTGCTGGTGGCTTGAAGATAGATATAAAACATATAATGTATAGTTAGAAACAATTATATTAAAACCATATATACAATAGAAGAAGAGTAGTGTTTGACTTGAGTTTACTGAGAAACAGAAATGCCCGATTTGTTTTACAGTAACATCATTTTCTGATGTTCTTTCACTAGCGGATAAAGCGACAGCCCCAAATGTTCTACTGACAGCCACTGGTGTGGATGTAGAATAACACAGAAGTTATCAATACCACATTTATAGTACTTTATAAGAAAATACAATACATGCTCAGTTTGTTTAAGAGTATTAACATACTACAATTATAAAGGAAAAAAGAGGGCAATAATGGACAAAATGGGATCAATATTGACATATACTGTATATAACTGGCTTGTTCACTGCTGAATAGGAATGGGTTATCCCACAATTTTATTGCAATATCACACCGATCATTTTTGGTATAAATCTTACCATATCAACAGTGCTCATTACTTAAATGTGATTGTGATTTTTCATATAATGTTTATTTGATTAACACATTATTTTATGCTAATTATTATCATAACCTTTAGTGCTTTATATATATATATATATATACTGTATATATATATATATATATATATATATATATATATATATATATATATATATATATATATATATATATATATATATATATATATATATATATTTATATATATATATATATATTCTGTGGTCTGTTGAAATTCTTGATTCTGATTGGCTGGAGGATGTGCATTATAATCGTTGAAATAGGTAGTCTGTAATGGCGGACGAGAAATACGTAAAATTAGAAAAATACTCATTATTTTGCCACAAAATCAAGTTTTAGGCGTTTTCAAGCGAGAATATGGTTATTTTAAAGTCAAATCGGCAGTTTATGAATAAGGATAGCGCATCTTTAAAAATGTCGGACACGTCAAAAAAAGTAGAACATGTCAAAACTAATAATAAATCTGACAAATATTGTGCTGCAAAGAGCAAAACTAGTTTAAACTTAGGCCTACTTCAGCAAATGACCATGGAATAAGCAGGATGATCAACGACTTGCCATACGTTAAAAGATTTTAACACACTCCGCAAGCGCGTTGTGTAGTCCTTCACCTCCACGTTTTGCATTAAAATCCTTTAACACAAGGCAAGCATATATATATATATATAAGTCAACCAAATATCAAAATATCATAACAAATGATGTTACAGCTTGCAACCACCATGGATTTTGGTTGCCATACCTAACGAATAAACGTCAGTATTTGACATCAATATGACATTGGTTTAAGATGTTGGCTCAACAATAGATTTTGGCCATTTTTTCAACACAACCTAAAATCAACCAAATCTCAACATCATTTGATGTCATTATTGGACATCATAATAACGTTGTCCTTAGATGCTAGCCAGACATTGAATTTTGGTAACCTGACATCATGACCTAAATTTAACCTAATATTAATATCTTATGATGTTGTGCGCCTGCTGGGACGTTGCTCAAATTAATATATCACGATATTTCTTTTAAAGTCACTTTAAAAATGTAGCTAAATGTGTTTGGTACATGCCATGTTATTTGTGCATTATTTATTGTATTGTATTTATTTAAAGATTAACATAAAATATTGAAATATATTACTTCTTTTCACATTTCTGGATTTCTCAGCAGCGGAGGTCATCATAGTTGGGTGCACTCAAAGAGCAGTCCTCAAGGATCCATTACTTTTTACCTAACACTAATGATCATTCTGCACAATTATTAATATTATTCAAGTATTGATCATTTTTATTAAATATCTAAATCAAATTAGTAGCTTCCGGGTTCCCAAATTTGTATCCAGCAGCATCGATGTGCATATCCCTATCTGGCATTCTAGGTCCTTTTCTGGAGAAGAACCCTAAATCTTATTTTACTTTATATTTCCTCACCGAATATCCTTTAGTAAGCCCAGTTACTTGTGTCTTACCTCATGTTTTGACCTATACTACCCATTCCAAAAGGTCAAACTGCGGTTTTAACCCAAGCGCAAGACAGAATCCCAGCCTCTGCTATTGTGAGCATGGCCGATGAACTGAACTCGGATCAGCATGCTGAAAGGCAGCCAAAGAAAACCAGCACGCCATAAACAAATCAGTATTCGCCTTAGTGCGAGCTGCAGTTTGAAGATCTGTTGTCAGAATGACTTTTCTTGAACCTTCTCTCTTAAGTGCAGTCATGCAACAAGATTACCACCCAGGCCTTCATTTGAAATGCCTCTCCCATACCTGCCAGACGCACGGCTAAGCCTCGGGATTCCAAACACCATCACCGGATTTAATCCAGGGCTGAATCTGCTTTGCTGTTTGTAAACCATGTGGTATTAAGACTCCATTTTCTATTCTCACCACAGCAAAATGACCCTCGAGAACAATAGTTTCCATCCAAAGATGCGGATTTAACTCATGCACTAAACTGGAATATCACATAAGACATTCGGGAGTAAAGCACTGCTTTCATCCAATGAGTCAAAGAGAATAAAATCATTACTTCTGATAAATTGTAGTCAAATATTAAAAAAGAAAAGTGGAGTTGCCTATTCTTGAGAAGCGCAGATGCTCAAGACAGTTCTGGAGGTAATAATGCTGAATCCCTGTGATGATGGACTTCGAATGGGATTTCAGATGTGTGAATTAATAATGAGTGCTGAGTTGACTTTATTGTGTTGGATATATCATTTTCAGTATTGTTTAGATAATCGGTTTAGACATTCAGACCATAGAGTGTCCAAATGAACTCCAGACTCACCTGAACATTGTTACCTTGATGAAGGTAAATTCTGCCAAAATGTGTAGGTGATGTTTTTTAAATAGCCATATTAGCAAAGGCTTTTTCATTTTTTCACTTTCAAGAGTTCACACTTCGCTGATGATTGATAATGAAGCATGTTTGGCATGCTGTCTCAGAAGAGAGCCCCGAGCTTAGAAGATCTTCGAGTCTGGGGCTCCCTCCCGTTTGAAGGGCGAGAGAAGAGTTTGAGCTCAGGTAGCTCTCGAGAACTCTAGGTCTAAGACAGATTGAAGGGATTGCTATGGAGAAATAAGCTGCTGACTAAAGCATAAGTAGGAGCCTGACTGAGAGTCCATCATTAGTAAAATCACTTATTTCACGTCTTTGGACTGTGGGAGGAAACCAGGGAACCCACCGTGGGGATATACACAATACGTCCCCCTCACTTTTAGAGACAGATGATTTAGAAACAGGTGATTAATAATTATATGAATGTATGACCTCATACAGCCGTCCCCCACACTTTTAAAATGTCCGCTACGCCCCTGCACGCGAGCCTGGGGAGAACAAACAAACTCCGCACAGAAACATTGACTGGCCCAGAAAGGACTCGAACCACTGACGTTCTTGCTGTGAGGCAACAGTGCTAACCACTGAGCTGCCCTAAGCAGGTAAAGGAGTAGGTGTGGAATGCGGGATTCTTCAAGATGAACTAAGCTAAGAAACTCTGGGTATTTATAGTGTATGGGATTCATTTGGTTGGTAAATCATGTGTTAGCTAATGCGGGACCAGCTGTGGTCAATCATAAGCACATGATCCTCTTGAAATTAGTTTATAAATAAACCACACTTCGAGTATGATTGCAACATTTCAGATGTTTTTCAATATGGTCTCTTCGCTGGTTTGTCCATTAATGCCTTTGGATTCTAAAAGGAGTGTTGCAACGATCATGGCAGAAAAAGAAATGGGGAAATATGAAAGCATGAACCACCTGTACTTGAACTTCTCTGCAACATGTATCTAATACGCATCATAATAAATATCTCGTGCCAATATGGAGTTGAAGCTATGGCGTCTTATCTCCGAGATTTGACAGGGTGGTTACTGCCTTGATATTTATATAGTGAGTGTTGTACATAACCGAGAGGTGTGAAGTGAAGGGTAGAAATCTTCACACTGGGAAAGTGTGATTCTCAGGCACGTGGAGCTTCTCGCGTCGGAATAGGGAATCGCTTCTGGCATGTGAAAGGCAGATTCCCTGCAAGAGAGAACATGTATGTGAGACCAGAACATGCTTCCATTCTCCATCGCAACACGTTAAGACATTCAATTAGATGTGTTTGATTTCCCTACAGGAAAATCCAGATCAAACAAGGTCAAGGTGCTAGCTTGACATGCTAATTGTTTTCTATCTGGACCTTGTTTAGGCTTGGCTTCTGCTCTTGGACATCTATTTTCCTCATGGAGAGCTTCAAACCTAATCAAATACACATGAACCAGTTAGCCAAGGTCATTTCGAACTATAAGACAGGTTGGAAATATTTTTTGGCTTGAAAACCCTTGGCACAGAATACCAACCACACAAAAGAAATCATTTTGATGTTATACTATGGTGACCAGATGTCTCTGTTTTCTGGGGAAAGTGCCAGTTTTTTGCTGTCTTGTCCTCAGCTGAAGCTGTTTTAATCAAAAGTTAAAAAATACTAAATGTATTACTCCCTTTTCTAAAACTCAGATTATCATACGTGAGATTCCAAAGGCTGACCGCTGAACTACAAAATGTCCATACAAGTGTGCTCACCATATTTGCTAGCTGTATTCAGAGAGTAATTCTAGGGGAGTTTCATCATTTACATGGGGTAGTTGTTGACTTTAGAGCCATCTGAATCCTGAACATTGGTGTTTTTCTCTCATGATCAGTCATGGAAGATGGTAGCTTTGGTTCAAACAGTGTCTACCAGGATATGTACTAACTACTATTTAACATATACTGGTGGATGATGGGTTAAGTTGTGGATTGATTATCAATAGGTTTTTAACTCCAGAGCTCTATTGGGTATTGGGGGTGAGGGGTGAGTTGTAGATCTGATCTTTAGAATGTTTACTGTTTGCTTTACTAACAGGTTGGATAACCAGGTCAGCAGGTGTAATCCCAACAGAAGGTAAGTAGGTGGCAGGTAGAAAGTAGGTGGTCTTTTGTGTTTGAACGGACTCTTCTTTATAATTGTTTAGGTCAGACTTTATTTTGATGGTATGTTCGTTGTTTTTAAGTTACATTGCATCTACATGCCGACTAATTCTCATTAGATTATTAGTAGACTGTTGGGGTTAGGGTTAGTGTAAGTTGACATGTACATGCAAAGTGTCTTCTAGTCAGTTAAATGTGTGTTGAAGGAGCAGAATCAGCAGATATTAAGCAGACAGACTAGTAATACTCAAATGGACCATCAAAATAAAGTGTTACCATTGTTTACACTATAAAGGCAATCCAATGGAATCTTTTCAATTACCTTTTGAAGCAGCTGCAAGTTGGCAGGTTGAACATTTAGGATTTTAAACAGCATTGAACATTTTTAATATCCACTTCAAATTCTGGTTCAACCTATCTGTTCTGCTGCCATGTTTCCATCCAAACATGCAAAGACTTGTGGGCAAAACATGCCTTTTTTGATGCACCTGCTGGAATTTATTCGGTAAATGTGCTTCTATTGTAGTTTACGCTAATTTTATTTTCTTATCGGATAAAAACATAAGAAACCATCACTTCCTGATAAACTGGCACCAATTATCAAACACACAATGTCCAGTACTTGGAACACCTAAGTCAGGTGATCAACTTGTTTGCAGAGAGCAACATGTATTGAAGCTAGTGTGTGAGATAAGAAAATGCAGATTTGAGAACCACTGTTCTAGATGGTTGACTAGCTAAATTCTTGGTCAAAGGCCCTGGCCGCATCTGGAATCGCCTACTACTCAGTAGGTACTGCATTTTAATGTGCTACTCGACCGTTAGAAAAGTATGCTCTATGCAGTATGTGAGCAGTATGAATGAAACATGGTCACATGATCACGTGACCTACCCGCGTCAGTTATGTCACTTTATTCCCATTCATGAATTCTCTACTGGTGCATCATGGGATAGAGTAGCATACATTGGATGCGCACTTCAGAATCTCGCCGGAAGTAGTAGGTCATCTGGGTACTTCTCGCATGCTGTTTTTCGAATTATATGAATTCGGACTTACTACTCGGCTTGCAAATTGCTTTTAGTGTCCTATATAGTATGGAAGTATGCAATTTTGGATGCAGGCTTTGGTAAAAGAATTAAAATTACCCAGTGGGCAACTTGATGTGAAAATGACATGAATAAACTTGCATATCGATTCAATGTCAATCGACTACCTTGATGTGAAAATAACATCAAATAGACATCTAACATTGGCACCAAAAATTGCCAATGCAATTGATTTTTGACATCAATTTTAGTAATTGACTTTTGACATAAAGAAATACATGCATCATAGGGACAAAAACATCCTCTGTAAATGTATAGTTTCAAATCGAACATGTCTTATAATATTTATGTGTTGTTATTTTGGCGGTGCATCAATGTACAGATGTCAAATGGACATCAACATTTGGACATCAATGTTTTGACGTGGTTTTTGATGTCAATTAGATGTCGTTTTGGCATCAAGGTGCCCGCAGGTAATGCATATTATCTCGATTGTTATTGGAAATGTTGCAGGTCTAAGAAAAAGAAGCAACTCATCACTTCTCCACCAGCTGGAAGATGAGTATGTCAGCTATCGAAACCTAACCTTAGACAAGGTAATAACCTGTTTGAAGAGTTTTGAGAAGCAACTCAAAAACTGTCTTCAGCAAGTTTTTTTTCTCTCTCACAAGACTCAAAAACAATCACAGCAAATGTCCAGACACATTAAATTCACCGTATTCGCATGTCATCAATTTACTGGATGCAGAACAAGCCTCGTCCTCTGTCAGGCTGCTGCGATCGTCCAAGAAATTGTTTTTTACATTTTTGCAGTGAATGAAAGAGTGTTCTGTTGTCAGCAGTTCCCGCAGACGACTTCTAGATGTAAGTCAAGCTCAGATGAAGGGTTTGCACCCCACGCCAATAATCGCCATCTCATTAAATAGGAGCCTCAACGACTGTGATTTCTACTGTCTTACCTGCAAGCGCAGTAGGTTCTGGAGTAGGTATTGATTTTTTTTTCCTGCAGTGAGTGCAGCTTCTCCCTTGATAATGGATCGCAAAGTATAGGGTTTTCACATCTGTGTGAGACCATTTGACTTCACTGCCTCAGTCATTCCTTTGGTTATTACAGTATATAGAGTTGAAATAAAGCCAATCCCAGATCAAATATGACACATGATTAGACCTAAATTTGCATTATTGCAAGCAATAAACACCTTTTGGGATTAAAATTATCTTTAAAAGATAGAAAGGACATTAAGGCCCTGTTCATAGGAACAGGTAATTTTAAAAATGGCAGCTTTTTTATGAGGTTTGGCTATTCGTCTACATGCAAAGTAAAATATGGTCACTGAAAACAAGAGAATGCATGATTATTTGGTGCCATGGCTTTATAATCCAAAAAATATGTGGTTATAATGGAAGTCAATGGGGCAAAAATGGCCACGAACATAACAGAAGGCTAGTCAATTTCAACAATACACAAGGGTTAAACTTATGGAAGCTTAAGTTTCCATTTCTTGTTTTGCACCCACCTTTTCCCTTTCTGCAATGGGACTTCAAATGGGGGTGGTGGGTTTATTTTAAGGTAATATCATTAAGCTCCTTTTAAACACCCATACACACTCATTCACACACATACACTACGGCCAATTTAGCTTATTCAATTCACCTATAGCGCATATGTTTGGACTGTGGGGGACTCATGTGAACACGGTGAAGACGGGGAGAACATGCAAACTCCACACTGAAACGTCAACTGGCTCAGTCGGGGCTCAAACCAGCGACCTTCTTGCTGTGAGGTGACAGTGCTAACCACTGAGCCACTGTGCCATCTGAAGGTTTTCATGTTTAATTAATATTAAACTCTACACTTTCGCTTTAATTGGGATTCTGATTGATTTTGGTGTCATTGATGCACATGAGTGTGCTGCACGTTTCCTGTAACAGAAGACGAAGGTCGTAAACACTGTAAGAACCCTGTTTAGTGCTATCAGACATGTTTTGCCACTCGTTGTGAAATTGATTCTATTGTTTGAGTTGTATTATTACTTGCTTTCCTCTTCCCTTTCCCACCGACTGCACATAGGAGAGAATCAGAAAGGTGAAAGCACACTCTAAGATCTCTGTTTTGAGCTATCAGATAAGAGCCGAACTGACACGACTGTTGACATCCTGGTTATTGAGAGGGAAAATCAAAAACACAAAGCAGACATGAGTTACTAAGCACAACTAAAAGACATCAGAACAAGCATGTAGGCCAGGTCTCACACTTCTCAACTAATAAAATGACTGAACTTATCAAGTAAATGTCAGTGTGTCGTGGCCCAAACTGATTTAATAGCATACATCGATGTCGTCATACAAAAATGAGTCGTATTAGTTGGCTTAAATCTCGTTTGTTCATGTGTTACATGTCAGTTTGTGCCCGCCGGTGGTGTTATTCGTGAAACGGTGAAGTATGCGCCTGTGCTTCGATAACACACGCTGCTCTTGCTGATTTAAATCAAGGGTGGCGTGTTATTGTGCGGAGAGACAGGCAAACAGAGGGGTCTTTGTGTGTGTGTGATGTGTGTGCGTGTGTGACAAGATTAGGCTTGCCATGCCACACCCCCCACCCCTTTAAACTGCTGGGAAATA
This sequence comes from Danio aesculapii, assembly GCF_903798145.1. Classification (NCBI taxonomy): domain Eukaryota; kingdom Metazoa; phylum Chordata; class Actinopteri; order Cypriniformes; family Danionidae; genus Danio; species Danio aesculapii. The sequence goes on from NC_079456.1 coordinate 38,342,133, forward strand.
ATGTGCAAATCACATATATAACAACAATTAGAAAAGAAATTGTGTACAAATTGATCAAGAGTGTGTGACGTTCAAGGGCAAGCCTTGTTTTGAAGGTCTTGCTAATTGTAGTGCACTGGTTTTTACTGAATCCTGCAAATTATGGACAATGCTATTATTATTATACTTGGCGGATGAGGATGAGAGCCCACTGAAATAGACGCATAATCAAATTCCGGAAGTCCTGGATTTATTTTCCCCAGCCCAAATAATGCCCTGCACGCTCCCCTCTGCTACAGTAGGATCAGCTGTGCATGAGAATCAGAAGGCCGGTTTTCTCTTATATATAACATTTGCAAGCATGATACACTGTTTACCGCAATTGCGATTTCTTTGCAAGTACATTTATGCGTCCCCTGTGCCACATCGATGTCTGTTTAAAAGCGCCATTTCACAATATATGCTCTTTTCTAGAGTAAACACAGCTCTGTAGAGGAAAAGCCTAGCTTAGATTTAGCTTTAATGCAATAGAAATCTAAGGTTATTGAATGCATTTTCTATAAAAAGCGATGAGTTATGTATTTTTTGCATTATTTTAATTAAATATTGGTGGCTCAGTGGTTAGCACGGTCACCTCACAGCAAGAAGGTCGCTGGTTCAAGTCCCGGCTGGGTCAGTTGGTGTTTCTGTGTGGAGTTAGCATGTTCTCCCCGTGTTGGTGTGTATTACCTCCGGGTGCTCCGGTTTCCCCCACAGTACAAACACATGCGCTATAGGGAAATTGAATGAAATTGGTGTATGAGTGTGTGTGTGTAAATAAGAGATGTATGGGTGTTTTTCAATATTGGGTTGTGGCTAGAATGGCATCCGTTGAGTAAAACATATGCTGGAATAGTTGGCGGTTCATTCCGCTGTGATGACCCCTGGTAAATAAGGATCTAAGCTGAAGGAAAATGAATGAGTGAATGTTTTCGATGTAGATGTCTATAGTCATAGAAATTATAGAAAATATAGCTACTGAATCTGAAATCATACCCACTAATAAAAATAAATGTGCTCTCATATTCAAAAGTCATTATGTTTGTGTTTTAGAAACATGGATGACCAAATATTAATCATTTAAATCATTCCCACTGGATCCCTCATGAGAAAAATGCTAAGTTTATAGTAAATACTAGTGTTGTTCAATATTATTTTATTCTGTATATATTCTAGTACTTACAACACTTCAACACAATATAGTGTAGTATGAACTATAGTGGACTGATAAACTATAATAAATACGGTTGTATATTTTTGTTTATTTATATATATATATATATATATATATATATATATATATATATATATATATATATATAGTCCTCTTAAGGCAAGTCATTTCACTTGGTGGCCATCTCTAAAACACCTCTTGGGCAGTATACTCTGGCATTCTGTCTGAATGGGGAAACATCAAATTCTCCAAAACTGTTAGCCTAGCTTATGACTACATTACATATTAGGAATCACCAATAAAATTAAACAACATCTGTCTCATAAGTTTAGTTTCTAAATGTCTGAATCAAACAAAATCTGCAAATTTTCAGGTTTCCCAAGCTAATGCACACTCGAAAGAAACGAGATCACGACACCAACCTCATTTATGGCCGTTCTAGACATTATAGTCCTCTGAATAATGCTTAGTCAGGTCGCACTGCTCTTCTGAAGTAATCCACAGCTTGGTCTTGATGGTGAATCTCCTCCAGAAATGACAGCGACTCTTGGTTTAAAAGTGGGCGTTTGAGTAGTTGCTGTCATGTGATGTGTGTTTGACAGGATGGACTGTACCTCGCGTTTCATACAGATTACAAATCCAGAAAAGATTTGTTTTCAAGTGTAGTGGGTTCATCTAAAAGTAGAGATTTCAGGCTTTATGTGGATATATTTCTGATGTCTGTGAAGCAAGTATTCGCTGAGACTCCAGTGCGTTTTGACCACAAAAAAACTGTAGTGAAAAAACGTGTCTGGAACAAGCTTCTCCTGTGGAGATAAGTTTGTTTATAGTGATCGATGATTGGCTGCTGTACTAGTAGGCGGGGCTTCATTTGCCATAGTGAGCGTTACACTTTATCCTTTTCAAAACTATACGAGTGACATGTCTTGTTTATTCTATAGTCTTTGGTCATTTAGTTATATTAATATGGTAATAATTAACATATATTAATTATATTTAATAATACATTAATTGGTATTATAGCAACTATAGAATTATCACAACATTAATTCAAGTACTTTACTATAGTATGGTTTAAATTCAATAGTATGTACTATAAAGTACTCCAGTATTTTGTCCATGTGTGCAGTGTTGCTTGTTTTAATATCACCAGCAGAATCCCGGTGAATATATTGCAAATGCATCAATAATTCAATGTTTAAAGCAGGGCACTGGAGACAGAGGTGGAGAGGACACCTAATCACGATATTGATGTCGCACACGTTATAAAGATCGAGGAATACTCTAGTGTGTTGCCTGGGGATGCTGTTCGATAACCACAAGCACTGGACATAAACCCTTTTCAAATGTCCTGTGGTGGTAAGAGCCATCGGGGTTATTATGATGGTGATGGCTATATCAGGAGGAGGGGGGGGGGGGGATCGTTGCACAAATTAATTGAATAATTTATCAAGGCGAAGCCATGATTAGTCAGGTCTGAATCAATGGAGAACAGGCAAATGCGCTTGATTAGACCATCAGGCTGACCCGTAACTAGCAGACAGTCTATGATGATCCGATATTCTGCTCTGAGTGTTAATGGCCAAGATAATGACACACTTCAATCAGATTACATTAGCTTTGATGCTACGTCTAAGATTCTTTTGATAGATAGATAGATAGATAGATAGATAGATAGATAGATAGATAGATAGATAGATAGATAGATAGATAGATAGATAGATAGATAGATAGATAGATAGATAGATAGATAGATAGATAGATAGATAGATAGATCAATAGAATGAACAAAAAAACAAACATACAAACGAACTCTGGGAGAAAAGAGTTAGCTAACAAGCTAATCTATCTCAAATACAACTTGGCTAGGCTGAAAAATGCACCAAAAGAGCTGAAATGACATAAGACTAGTCAACCACTTCAGGCTGCAGACAGATCTAGAAATATCCATAAGGAAAACTCATATCTCACTGACAGACCTCACAGGTGATAAGATATCTCCATTTCTGTTTTTAGCCTGCAGCTAGGCTTCCTCCAGCCATCATAAATGCACATATCAGCTAGGTTTACATGCTAAACACAGATCTGTCCCACACTGCAAAGCTAAACAGATTTTATTTTCCCGTTTTGTGTGCTTTTTCTGCACTCTGCACCAGGATATAGCTGCTAACACCATTAGCCACACTCTGCTAGGAAAGGCACTTATCGATCGCATCAGTGCTAGCATCACTGCGGCTGCGCCAAACATTACTCTGCTAGCAGGAGGATGGCAAATCTGTCTTTCTTTTTTTAATGTCCAGGCCATTGGGTATTTTTAACCACAGTGTTTGTGAGGCCATTCATCTTTGACTTCTCTGCGCCGCTACACCATTTTAACAGCTAATAGCGTAATCGCTTCAGCAATGAGACCTCGCTGAAATTTTTCAAGTTCACAGAATGAGTTTAAAAGCCAGCCATCAACAGGAAGTTGACTGAAATGTAAAAGTGGTTGTTAAATACTGTAATTTTCCAAACACTGAATATTAAGCTTTAAGTGAGGAACTCTTGGTTGTGCTACGCGCATAAATAATTAACTATATAACTTATGGAGAAGTGTGAGCTATAAGTTTCTAGGCAAGCATTGAGCAATTATAGATGTATATTCCTAATTTATTTATATGTTTGTCTGCATGGTGGAAGACTTATCAATGTGTTCATGTAAGTAAGTGTAGCTTTAATTCTAAAATACATTGGAAAAATGGCAAAGAGCAGAAAGTTATTAACTATACATTGCATTCTCATATTTAAGTCAAATTTCAAAACTTCCAAACTAAATCTGCTGTTTAACAATATTTAGCTAAGTTTGTTCAAAGATTTATGATCTCTATATGTTTGAATCCAAACAAAACAAACATGAATGGAAAGAGTACAACTTATGTCAAGAAAGCGCAGTTATCTGCATTTTAAAAAGTAAATCCACGTCCAAAAGACTTGAGCTTAAAATTATACTGTAAAATGGAAGTCATTTTCAAACAGAACTGGATCCAAATGTAAACAGCACTGAGCAGTGCACAGGCTGGCTCCCACATTCAGTAAGGAACAAACTAAAGAAATAAATAAACTTCTGTCTTGACTCAGATACTGCTCCATTACTTTTATATATTTATTTATTTATTTAGTATTATCCTCAATTATACAAGACATGGGTCTAGTTTTCAATTGAGACCAGTGGATTGGAAAAATAAACATGATTGTTCAATAAAAAATACTAATGCCCTAATAAATCATGGAGTCGCTTGTGTTGTCTGCAGCACTAATTACCTCACTGCAGTGAAGGATTTCTACTCACAAAAAATACCTTGCATGAGCATGCAGCATAATAAAACAAGGGGCTTCAATAGATCCATTTTCAGTGATTCCCCGGTGGACCTGAAAAGATGAAGGGGGAACCAAGGGGGGCCCAGTAGGATGAAGAGGGACCCAAGGGGGACCATGCAAGACTAAGTGTGAACCAAAGGGGACCATAGAAGACTAAATGTGAACCAAGGAGGACCATCGAATACGAAGCGTGACCCAAGGTGGAACTGGATGGTCTGAACAGGAATTAAAGGGGACCCATAAAGATAAAGGGTGAACCAAGGGAAACCCAGGAAGACTAAAAGGAAACCAATGGGGGATCTGAGAGAACTAAATGGGAAGCAAGGCTGACCTAGGAAGACTAAAGGGGAACCCAGGAGGACTAAACACGTACCAAGGAGGACTAAAGGGGAACCCAGGGGGACTAAGCAGGTACCAAAGAGGACTAAAGGGGAACCCAGGGGGACTAAGCAGGTACCAAAGAGGACTAAAGGGGAACCCAGGGGGACTAAGCAGGTACCAAAGAGGACTAAAGGGGAGCCAAGGGGGACGATGGATGATGGATGAACCAAGAGGAACCATGGAAGACAGTGAACTAGCAGGGGCCGAGGAGGACTAAGGGTGAACCAAGGCGAACCCAGGTAGACTAAATGGAAACCAAAGGGTACCCAAGAGAACTAAATGGGAAGCAAGGCTGACCTAAGAGAACTAAAGGGGAACCCAGGAGGACTAATGGGGAACCCAGGAGGACTAAATTGGTACCAAGGAGGACTAATGGGGAAACCAGGAGGACTAAACAGGAACCAAGGGGGACCTGGGAGGATGAAGGTTGAACCAAGGGGAACCATGGAAGACCAAGTGAACCGAGGTGGAACAGGAATGACTAAACAGGAACCAATGGGGGCCCAGGAGGACTAAGGGTGAACCAAGAGGAACCTGGGAAGACAAAAAGGAAACCAAGGGGTACACGAGAGAACTAAATAGGAAGCAAGGCTGACCTAAGATGACTAAAGGGGAACCCAGGAGGACTATACAGTAACCAAGGAGGACTAAAGGGGAATCCAGGTGGACTACACAGGAACTAAGTGGAACCCAGAAAGACAGGATTAATGGGGAACACAGGGGGACTAAAGGGGAACCAAGGGGGAGAGGGAGAATGAAGGGTGAACCAAGGGGGACCATGGAAGAATAAATGAACCAAGATGGAAGCAGAAGGACTAAACAGGAACCAACGGGGACCCAGGAGGACAAAGAGTGAACCAAGGGGAACCTGTGAAGGCTAAAAGAAAACCCACGGGCACCCAAGAGAACTAAATGGAAGCAAGGCTGACCTAGGAGGACTAAACGGGAACCCAGGAGAACTAAACAGGAACCAAGGGGGACCCAGGAGGACTAAGCAGGAACCAAGAGGGACCCAGGAGGACTAAAGGAGGATAATAGGGAACCCAGAAGGACTAAATGGGAACCCAGGAAGACTAAAGGTGAACCAAGGAGGACTAAAGAGAGGAACCAATGAGGATCTGGAAAAACCAAAGGGGTAATCTGAAGGATTAAAGGGGAACCAATAGAGACCTCGGATGACTAAAGGGAACCAAAGGAGATCTAGGAGAACTAAAGGGGAAATCTGGAGGACTAAAGGGGAACCAAAGGAGACCTAGAAGACTAAAGAGGAAACAATGGAAACCTGGAAGGAATAAAGGGGAACAAAGGGGACCAGGGGACCCAAAATCATCTCAGACCCCAGAGGATTAAAAAGGGGGAACTATCCACCAGCCCAATCTCTACCAGGGAGGCAGGGACATGAAGGGGAAGTGTGTGTTTTTTTGTAGATTAATTCAATGCCACTAGTACTGGACATTAACTTGTTTTTATAACTTTTTCAAGACAGCTAAAAAAACTGAATATAAAAAAATAAAAAAAACATAACAGAGGACAAACACTTTCCTACATTAAAAGAAGGATATGAAAGAGATAGATGGTCTTGTGTTCTGGTTTTTGGACACTTGTCAGCTGGTCGTATTGAATGTATTGTAGGAGAACTCGGAAACAAAATTAAGAGTTTAAAAAGCTCATCACAGGGGAGAAAAAACTCTTCCCTACATCATTACCCAACTTTCCGCTGGTTGTGTTTGGCATTCCTGCAGCATTTATCCCACCTTCACTCTTACTTTACATTCACAAGGGTCTAGAATGATCCGGGCTTGGATGATTTGAGAACAGACAGGCCCGGGCCCTTCTGAACTACAGCATCTCCTCAACACGAGCAGGCCTGCCATTTCCCCTCAAAGCCCAAGTGGATGATTAATGGGCACGTAAAGACTTTTCTGAGCCACGTCTGGATACCTCAGCTAGGCCTCAGTGCACAGATAAAAGTTCAAAGCGGGGATCGCAGGGCCTAGCGTTCTGCTAGAACAAAGCCTCGTCACACAGAATGCATTTCGCATTCTCTGCAATCCTGCAACACGTTTGGGCAGGTAGCGGATGCCGCGGAAAAACAGCCAGAGGACTCTATCAATTCTTTCTTGCTACATTCAATTTGGACCGAAGACAGTGACTTCACCCGTGTGACTCCGAATAGAGCGAACCGACATCAAAGACGGCACTGAGCAAATATAAGCTATATGCAAATGACTGACTGGAGGTTGCCAGAAAGACGGGTTAATTGGGGAAAGGAGCGTTCCAGCAATCTGTTTCATTCCTTTTGCTCTCGTTCTGTGAAAGATGAAAGACAAAGCCTGAAAGTTTCCCCTTTTTTCTTCGTTCGTTGGAGCTCAACTTGGCTTGTGCATTATATTATGCTCCCTTATTCACATAACAAATGCGAACAATTTGTTGAGAAGTTGTATCGAGAGTTCACATTGAGGTCTATATGTGTCTGCCGGATGATAGTAATAATAATAATAATAATAATAATAATAATAATAATAATAATAATAACAACAACAATAATAATAATGATGATATAATAATAATAATAATAATAATAATAATAATATTAAAATAATATAATAAGAATATAATAATACTATAATAATAATAATAATAATATAATATAATAATAATAATAATAATAATAATAATAATAATAATAATAATAATATAATAATATAATGATAATAATAATAATAATAATAATAATAATAATAATAATAATAATAATAATAATAATAATACATCTTATAATAACAACAATAATAATAAAAATAAGCAATGTTCTAGCAGTTTGTTATTTATTTGCTTGCTTTATTATGTGCATATATCAACATTTTATTATAAAAATATCACCATAGTTTTAACTATAACTGCACTTTATAACTTATACCTGTATCTTGCACTTGCTGCTAATGCACTGCTAGTTAGACCGAAACTGCATTTCGTTGCCTTGTACTTGTACATGTGTAATAACAATAAAGTTTGAATCTAATCTAATCTAAAAATATATACATATCTCTAAGTATTTCATTTCTATTTATACGTTACTTGTTTACTGAATAGTAAATCAATGCAAAAACATTTGTTGCAAAAACAAAGTAGCTGAGCAGTATGTCTATTGTTTATTATTGTAAACACATTCACATAACCAAAGCTGGAGTAGAAAATGTATTTGAAATGTACAAGATAATAAGTATTATTATTAATGGCATTTTATATTATACATGTATTTATTTGTTCAGTTTTAGAAATGTATAATAAACGTAATAAAAAATTGGGTTTCTAAAATGTATGTTAATTTTTAATTTACAATACAATCTGAATTAAATCAAGCCTGTGTATTCTGTTTTTATTTATTTTCTGTCTTATTTATTTCAAACGTGCATGCTAGAGACATTTAAATTATTAACATATTTAATGATTAAATTAATAAGTAAATATTATTGAACATATTAAAATAATATTTTAATTAATAATAGCCTTAATGAATGGATATTTCTGTATTGTTAAATTATATAACAAACAATACTGTTAAATTATATACAATATAGCCTTTATTAGCATAGTAATCAAATAAAACTCATAAACTGTGGGATTACACACCGTTATACAGTAGGCTAGCAATAATACATCAATTATTTGAAAGGAACACTAGACAAAGAACGTCCAAATTTCCCTTGGCCGAGCATCGCTGTAGCTTAGCTTGCCTGCTCTGCTTGAAGCTCAGTTTCTATTTTAAATTTAATTATTAGTCGTTGCGATCAAACTTTATTAAATATTTTAAAAGTTAATAAATATTAAATACTACAAAACTGGAGCGCACGGTCGCAGCTAACATATTTCAACATTTCAACAGTCCTGTTGTAAGTATTGTTAGCCCGCTTTTAGCTCATCTTTGACCTGTTAAACAGTTGAGCTTTAACACTGTTTAATTAATACAACTGATCAAGCAGGAGCACTTTTAGCTTAGCTTAGCATAAACCATTGAATTGGATTAGACCATTAGCATATTTTTTTTTATACATTTTGAGCAAAATGCTAATAGGTTCTAATTAAGGTAAATAATAGCAACTGAAAGTCAACTATCAAATGTAACCTTAATTATTAACGTCACACGTCCCATCAATTCTGAAATAACGCGAAGTAGGAGATAAAAACTAAATAGTTCTGCTTAAAACTGCCTTATCCGAGCTTTAAGGAGTCGCTTCCTCCTCACTGTGGTGTAAATCAGATCCTTCTCTCTCCTCCGCAAGCCAACATTTTGTACACAACCAAACGCGGTTTTGTCCCAGAGCAGCAGCTGTAGGTCCATCCTCAGGCTGACCCAGATCCTCAGATGGTCAGGCAGCTCTGCCCTCCTCTACGCTCTGTCTGGGCCATTATGACTCATTGTCCTTGTGTCTGAAATTGTGTCATCGGACAATCAGGACATGCATGGATGCTTTCTGTTCCGTTACACACACGGTTGATTTTGACTCCCCGCTGTTGTGAAGGCTGCCCAAACCAGTCAGCCTTACTGTATGTTTAGGAAACTTTACGTTTTAAAACTGGGGTGGCTATAGTCGCTAAGTGGTTAATAAATGAACTATAGTTTTCATTTATTTACTCTACATAAGCAGCTAGCTAATGCCTGACACACATTAAGCCACTGTTGCTAAGCTATTCATTTACAAGCCACAAAACATTGCAACACTGATTGAACACTGTAGGCTACATTCAGAACACCAAACACTGCCTGATTTAAAAACACTCATGTAAGGACATCTAATAGTATCTGAACTTGGCATTTTGCTAGGCTCACTTAGCAAACAAGAACATAACACATTGAAAACAAATATTGAATCATTTCATATATGAACTCACCATGGGCAGCGAATGATGTCTAGCATTGCCAACCTGACCAACCAGACTAACCAGAGCAAAACACTAAACCACAGAACAAGAATGCTGGCTGAAACTGAGCATTTTAAGTACATTTAGCTGATTGTTACCACTGTTTACTTGACTCCATCTGCCATCTTGGTGGAGTTTGCAAGCAAAAGCATCAAGGGTGTGCCTCGTGATACCAAGATAGTTCTGATACTGCTGCCATCTTTAATTTGTTCAGAATTAAAATATTGAACCAGGCCTAAAGCAATCTGTGCACTTTTATGTTTGGATTTTTTTGGGGGGAGAAAATTGGCATAAATAAAGTTTAGACAGCATCTGAATTGAAAAAACCTAGCCATTATGTTTAATACAAGGAGTCCTTAATAGCATTGGCAAATAACATTAGCATGCAGCAGCAACATATAAATGTCAGATATTGCCTTTTATTGTAGCATATGTATAGCTGGTGCTGTAGTTCTCTTGGAAGGCTCCTAAAAGTGTGAAATGGACCTTCCCGTCTGCTGCTTTAGATGTCAGAGTACAGTAACTTGTCAGCCTCAGGCTATTTAATCAATCCAGGTTCATTGGTAAAACCTGGCCTGTGGTGACATTCAGCAAAAATGACATTACATTGATTCTTATACATTTCTTATCACTTTCAGTGTAAAATGTCCAGTGAGTTTATATAGAACTGATAAATGTTAATCAAGCAGCAATGTGTGACATTAGTACTGTGGCGGTTTGGAAAGTAATATGTCTAGTTAGTGGCACTAAAAAGGTTAATAATAACACTAAACCCTAATATAAACCTAACCAAAAGTTTTCAGATAAGCAAAAGAGACAAAATACAAGAGTTAGACAATCCTAAAGCAACATTTCTTTTTAAATATGAATAATAATAATTCCTTACATTTATATAGTGCTTTTCTGGACACTCAAAGCACTTTACACATTTTTGGGGGGAATCTCCTCCTCCACCACCAGCCATATTGCACCAGACTGCACACCAGCTGACTGGTGGAGAGGAGACAGAGTGATGAAGCCAATTATGATATGGGGATGGTTAGGAGGCCATGATGGACAGAGGGCCAGTGGGCAAATTTGGCCAGGATGATGGGGTTAAACCCCTACTCTTTTTTGAAGGACATCCTGGGATTTTTAATGACCACAAAGAGTCAGGACCTTGCTTTAACATCTCATCCGAAAGACGGTGCTCACGAAGCAGTTTAGAGTCCCCATCAATATACTGGGGTGTTCGGACCCACACAGATCGCAGGTTGAGCGCCTCCTCCTGGTCTCACTAACACCACTTCCGGCAGCAACCTAGCTTTCCCATGTGGTCTAACATTCAGGTACAGACCAGGTGTAGCGCGCTGCTTAGCTTCAGTGGGCAACCATGTGAGAGTTGCAGAGAGGTAGCTGCCGGCTTTTAAAAGCTTTTCTATCTTGACTGATGTTTTACTGTACTCCATAATGCAAATGAAATGCTTTTACCACATGGGAATCCTGAGGAAACTGACTTCACTAGAAATAAACAAATATTGAGCATCCTTGGTTTGATGATGAGCCTTTATTTGTCACAACACTGTTACATGTAGTGAAATTGGACCCCTCCGACCATACAGATCAGTTAAGAGGTGGCATAGAAAGAGGAAATAAGACTACATTATCGAAATGAGGTTAAAAAGACTGTACTTAAAGTGTGTGATATTAAATCAAAGTTTGTTTTTAAACTACTTGTTAGATATCTAAAAAGCTCTCATATAAACTGACAACAGAAAATTGAGGCTAATTCAAAGGAGCCCACCAAAAAGTGGACTGGAGTTTATAAAATGTCTCCGTGACCTTGCTAAGTCTCAATACCTGCTGCAATATTTGGAAGTAGAGTCAGAATTTGAAGAAAACAGCATGAAATCAAAGATCCATCCTATTATTTGTTCAGGTTTCTGCAGGTGGTGTAATGCTGAGGGAGATACCAGTACACTTTGTGCCACTTATTACCAATTGACCCTTTGCAAAGCCCTGGCCCACTTCTCTATGTCCGACAAGCTTTCAGTATAACCCATGGCACTCCCCTATCAATTTGTGCACTTCCTAGGGAACTAGTGAACACTTTCTGGAAAAATGACACACTGATTTCAGACAGAAACAAATATAAAGGTTTGCAATATGTACACGGGGGATCAATTCAGGATGTGCGCTCAAAATGGCCGCATAATAAAGACTTAAGCTATAGCCTGTAATGATGTGAAGTTTGCATCATCTGAATATACACTAGTTAAAATGTTACAATCTGATTCCCCAACACATGATTGACAAACACATGCAGACGATGGGATCTCAAAGAAGTCAAAACCTTTATTTCACCTGTCATCTTCGAAGTCCTCAGGTAGTTCACTGGTTATTGTCACGTCACATCTCCATAAACTGAAGTTCCGCAGGCTGTCCTGGTCCGATAACAAAAAAGAGATTACTTCATCAGTCTCGAGTCTTCAAGTTTTGAGTTGTTCATTCAGCAGGGGACAGCACCATTGATTGACAGTTGAAGTGTGAGGCCATCCACACAAACATATCCATTTCATACACTTCTCTAGGTCTCTGGAAAATTGTACATTGCCTAGCCTTCCTGGATACACATATGAGCACAATTTGACTTTTTTCATGCTAATCACCATTGCTACTCTACTATACCTGGTTAGTCTGGAGCTGCATGCGAAATCGCCTACTACTCAGTAGGTACTGCATTTGAATTTAAATATACTACTCGGCCATTAGAAAACTACGTTCTATACAGTATGAATGCGAGCAGTATGAATGGAACTCGGACATACTACATCCGTCATATTGTCATGATCACGTGACCTACCCGCATTAATTGCATCGCTTCACTCCCATTCATTAATTCTCTCACAGGGCATCATGGGATAGTGCAGCTTGCATGGGATGCACACTCCAGAATCTTGGCAGAAGTAGTAGGTCATCCGGGTACATCTCGCATACTGAATTTCGAATTCGGACATACTACTCGGCTCACATACTGTTTTTAGCGTACTATATAGTATGGAAGTATGCAATTTTGGATGCAGCCTGAGTGTTTTGCTTGTCAGACAACATGGCGCACAGTGACGTGGCACAGAATGTCGGCATTATGATTGGCTGGATCATCTGTCAATCAGTCTGCTGGCGAAGGGTCAACTGATTATCCTTCATGAACACACTGTGCTACATCCAGAAGGACATCAAAAAGCTCAATCTGGTAACTTAAACATGAAAATGAGTGGACTACAATGATTCAACAGATCTCGGTCCAATAGAGCGCCTTTGGGATCTGCTGGAATGGGACATTTGCATCATGAAATTGCGCCAAAAAATCTAGAGCAACAGCATGGTGCTATATCAATGGACCACAATCTCAGAGGAATGTTTCCAGTACCTTACTGAAAATATATTCCATGAGGAGTTAAAGGTACAATAGGAGACCTTGGTATATGCTAATGTTAGCCTGATAGTACTGAAAGCCTTTCAACCAGCATAACAAAAATGTTTCTAGAGACAATCAAGTTTTGTGCCTTTAAGGCATTTCCGAAGCAGGAGTGGTATGCATGTTTTGGGGTTTTGTTCAAGTGTTCTGTTTGGAACAGTGTCGAAAAGTTCTTCCTGGGAGGGCAGCTCACGTGTATTCAGAGCCCTATCGAACCTGAGATCTGTTTTGAGTTTGCTGTGATAAGAGCGAACATGATATGAAAGCCAAATCAAGTCCTGGATATGTCTAAAAGGGCAAATTCTGTATTGTGTGTGGAAATCCCCCCTTGGTTTCCTTTGCTTTCCTCAGCTGTCAGTTTAGGCCTCTGAATAGCACAGCTGCGTTCCTACCTGCCCTCGCATGAACCGCACGTCACCTCACAATCAGCTCCGTGCTGCTTCCCGGGGCGATACAAAGTCAGAAAATAAAACGCTAATCATCCATAACCATCCCCCTCCACGTCACGGGGAGAGTAAAGAGACCATCCAACAAAACATAAATGATTCATCAAGGGCTTTTTCTCATTTGCAGTCTTATTTTCCGCTCTCCCCATTCATTTTGTGGCATCTTTTTGTCCTTCCTGTTCGGGTGGAATCACAGCCTCTGTTTTCGCTTTCGTGTCAGCAGCAGGCAGACAGCTCCAGTTTTTCGTTGCTCCATTTTCGGATGAACAAAGACAATCCAGCTGTGTTGTCAGAAGGAGATGATTCTTTCTTTCTTTCTCTCGCTCTCTCTTTCTATTTGTTTCTCACCACCCTCCTCTTTTTCTATGCAGTTAACACACACTCTTCTCGACTTGGCAATAAATTCTGTCAGATTTAATAAAAGGCTACATCTCTCACACTGTGTGCAGCAGTTTGGAGGACTCCTGCTGGGTTGCAGAGGACCCACCTGTCCCAAAAAACAACATAAGACTGTGACCCCTCACCTGTTCTTGCTTTCATCCACAAATAGTCTAGTATCTGTTTTACAGATGACCTAAAAAGAGGTCATATCACAAAGAAAAATAATCAAAATATATAACATCGAGGTGCTCCAGAAGTAGGAGGGTGAACCACTTAAAATGTACCATTTATTTGCTTTTTACAAAATGGGGAAAATTCAAAATCGAAGGAAGAGACAGATAAATAGCACTACAACTGCATAGCAAATTCCCTGAGATACCCTGAGCAGAAATTAAGTGTCCTTGTTAACGCAACCGCCTCCCAAGCAAGATATGCTGTTTTAAATTCCACCTCAAAGTGTGGGCGAGTACAGCTGGAGGGGCTAAATTGGTGCCGTGACCCGGATGGGATTGAGCTTTAAGTGGATGAGTGTAAAGGAGGCCAGATAGTAGGAGCTGTGTGAGTAAACCTCTCTTCCTCTGGCTTCAAGTGGCACACTAGAGAGATGTTAGAAGCTGCAGTCTTTAGTGTACTTGTTAATGTGCCTGCCTCCCATGCTACTGAAGCTGGTTTGAATACCGCTTGGAGCTGTGCAGGTAGAGGGCACGCTGGTGCTGTGACCTTGGTAAGAGGGAGGATTAGGGGATGAGTGGTACAGAAGTCAGTGAGTAGGAGCTGTGCAAGATATCCTACCTCCCATTGCCTAAAGCAGGGGTCCCAAAATCAGGTCCTGCAGAGTTTAGCTCTAACTTGACCCAGCACACCTGTATGGAAGTTACAAGCATACCTAATATGACTTGAATTAGTTTGTTTAGGTGTGTTTGATTAGTGTTGGAGTGAAATTCTGAAGGACACCAGCCCTCCAGGACCAAACTTGTTGACCCCTGGTCTTAAGGTTTGGACACAAAATGGCTGACAGATCTTACCTCCCATTGCCTTAAGCAGGGGTCCCCAAATCAGGTCCTGGAGTGCTGTTGTACTGCAGGTTTTAGATGTAACTTGACCCAGCACATCTGTATGGAAGTTACAAGCATACCTAATATGATTTGGATTAATTTGGTCATTTGACTTTGATTAGTGTTGGAGTGAAATTCTGAAGGACACCAGCCCTCCAGGACCAAACTTGTTGACCCCTGGTCTTAAGGTTTGGACACACCAAAATGGCTGACAGATCCTACGTCCCATGGCCTTAAGCAGGGGTCCCCCAAATCAGGTCCTGGAGTGCTGTTGCCCTGCAGAGTTTAGCTCTAACCTGACCCAGCACACCTTATATGACTTGGATTAGTTTGTTCATTTGAGTTTGATTAGTGTTGGAGCGAAATTCTGACGGACACCAGACCTCCATGACCATACTTGTTGACCCCTGGTCTTAAGGTTTGGACTCACCAAAATGGCTGACAGATCCTACCTCCCATGGCCTTAAGCAGGGGTACCCCAAATTAGGTCCTGGAGTGCTGTTGCCCTGCAGAGTTTAGCTCTAACTTGACCCAGCACATCTGTATGGAAGTTACAAGCATACCTAATATGATTTGGATTAATTTGGTCATTTGACTTTGATTAGTGTTGGAGCGAAATTCTGAAGGACACCAGCCCTCCAGGACCAAACTTGTTGACCCCTGTTCTTAAGGTTTGAACAGAAATGTCTCAAGAAGTGTCTTTAGCGTCCTTATCAGTGCACTTTCATTGCTTACTGGTTACAGCTATTGGACACTTGCTTTGAGTGCAGTGGTTTCATTTACATCTAAGGATGTAAGACCCTCAGATTTATACTTTTAACTATACTTTCATGGTGTTCACCCTCTAGACAAAAAAGCTGTGAGATTTTTCATGACGCACTGAGCTTGGGTGTGCGCACAGCTATCTAGAAAGATTAATTATCGTGGTTGACTTTGCCATGATGGATAGTCGAGCTTCAGTGCAAAATTATATGAAAAATGGTTAACTACTGCTGTTCTGGTGACGTTTCCCAGACCAGGTGGTAATGAGTCCTGACCGCTCTGTTGTGTTTTCTATGGTTTCCGAGATGGCTGACACAATGCAGAAATAATTGCCAAGCTTGCAGTTATTTGATACAAAGAATAGGGGGAAAACATCCAATTAGTCGCTAAATTCCCTCATTAGCAAACAATAATTGCTTAATAATTCATTGAATCATGGCTTTTCAGAGTTTCAGCTCCGTATTATGAATAATCTTCGGGGAAGGTATTGTTTACAAAGATGTAGCAAAGAAATACAGCTCGGTGCGGCGATACAACCAGCCCTGCGGAGATATAAGGACGCAGTGGCATTGAAAAATTGAATGTTTTGTTCTCCCCTGCTCACCTGTCATCTGCCTTGTCATTCCTCGTCTCAAAGCTCACCTCAATCTCTCTCTCCCCCCCTCCATATCCCTCTTTCCCTAGTCGTACGTCATTGAGATGTCCTCCGATGAAGAGAAATGGAGCGCAGCCGCTCGCCCCTTCATCTTCCTTGTGTTTGTGTCTACATCATCTTCAGGATGGGGAAACCGCTACTTCATAATGACCTGACACCTGGATCACTGCTGAAAGACGGTTTACGACTGGAAGAGAGAGATGAAGAAGCTAAAAAAAAACAAAAACGCAACCCACAAACAAGCTAAATGTGACATGTGCTCAGAGCTGGAGGCTATGATGAAAAGTTAACATCAAAATGCTCTTTTCTAGCTGAGGTAGAAATGCTTTCTCTGCTTATTAGCAGTCCCTGAGGAGAGCCGCACGCCAGGAGAAAAGCAAATACAATATCGCTCCAGTAACCTTAAAAGACCTGTGGTTCTTGAGTAAGTCAAGCAAACATCTGCAAACAAGAGTGCCAGCCCTCAGACTTCGTCTGTTTGCCGATTTGTACCCGTCCTCTTTGTACGAGCTGTTTCAGTCTGGTGGAAAGGCAACATTGACAGCTTTTTTTGAAATAATGCCTGCAAGGCCCCGAATGAAAACGTTCAGTACTTGACATGATTGCTTTGAGGAGAGCAATACACACACATAAACAGTAATATTCCAGTTGTGATTGTTGCTTATAAACCTGCTTATTTCCAATACAATCCCTGTCAGCGCTCCATTTCTTTCTCACTCTGGGTCTACTAGCTTGACCAATATAACCTTTCTAAATGAAAGACGTTGTGGCACACCAAAACTTGCTAGCTGGAAACTAATGTTAAAACATTCTACCACCTTTTATTGAACGTTAAATTAAGCTTTCAAACTATTTCAAACATTTTTACTGAACTACCCTGACAAAAATTAATCATGGTTTTACTATAGTAACCATAGGTAAACTATGTTTTGTGTAGTAAAACCGTAGTAACCACAAAATCAACTATAGGTTCAATGTTTTTTGTAGTAAAACAACAGTTGAACTATAGTTTTACTATGGTTTTTCTAGTAAATCATAGTAACCACAAAATCAACAACAGTTTCTAACATAGGCTCATACTGATAACATAGCCCTATAAACGTTCTAGAGACCGTGAATTATGTAGCCGGAGGTATGTTTGACTGCGTTTCATTTCTTTAAATGAACGCTATACAGGGCAGTATGACGCCATTCTTTTTCGCGCTTACCAGCTGACTGCTTACCTCTATATGGACGGCTTTCCCGCTGTAACCATTTTGTCCCATTAGCTTGCCATGTACGTCGGCGGACTTGAGACGCAGATAGGAGTTGACCATGACGATGGGGTTCGAGTCCAGTGAAGAACAGTTGCAGAAAGCAGGTAAGACAAAAACATTCATTCATTCATTTTCTTTTCGGCTTAGTCCCTTTATTAATCTTGGGTCGCCACAGTAGAATGAAAAACGGCCCCCTGGGATGTATTTTGCGGTCTCCAGAAATGTATATAGAGGTACGTTTTCAGAATGAGCCTGGGTTGATAGTTTCACTGTTTTTTGTAGTAAAACCGTAGTAACCATAAAATAAACTTTAATTTCATTATGGTTTGTTGTTGTTTTACTGTAGTAAAAACATGGGTACTACAATTTTACTATAGTAAAACCATGATTAATTTATTGTAAGCATATAAAGAAATAGATATCTAATCTAGAAACAACTCCATAGTCAAATTAGCTCAGCTCTGCTGAAAGATAGTCAGGGAAAGTAACAGTCAGGGAAAGTGTAACACTGTGAGTTTTACAGTGCCAATATGCAAACATGTAATTAACTAAGATAATAACTACTCTATACATTAGCTAGCTGTTACAAGCTTTAGTACCAAAGTGTTTATCTCAAGTGAGATAAAACTCAAATTAGTGAAGCTAAGCTAAAAGCTACCATTCAGAGAAAGCAGCTGGCTTAACTGATTATATTACTAGCTACAGTGCCAAACTGTAGATACTGTATGCTGCTATCAACGATTAAAGACAACTTATCTAAGGCAAATCCTATGATTCAGAAAGAGTCGCTAGATAAAAAATAATATTCTGTTGGAAGATTAGCAATAAGCTAACATCACAATTATGAAAATAAAAATCGTTGAATTACAAGTGTACTAGGCTTGTCACGATACTGGAATTCGATATCAATCAGTACTGGTATTTTAAAAACGTCCATTTCCTGCTAACGTTTGAGCACTGATTTGCCATTGTGTTCACATGCTCAACAGAAATGACTGTGATTGGCTGTGAAGGTCATCAGTTCACCGAACTCACCACTGTTTACTCAGTGTAAACACAGGCACAGGGACACTGGAGTGTTTTAAAGCTGCGATTTATCAGCAGATCGCTCATATGTCAGCTTATAAACAAACCAGCTGATAGACTTGATTTTGCAATGCTCAAGTGTCCCTGTTTACATGAGTAAACAGCGGTGAGTTCAGCGAAGTGACGGCCAATCACAGTCATTTCTGTTGAGCATGTGAACACAATGGAAAATCAGCGCTGTTAAGGAATGTGCTCAACATCGATCAAATGTTCGCGGGAAATGGACGTTTTTATAATGTCGTACTGACTGGTATCAAATTCTAGTATCTTGACAATCCTAAAGTGTATATATCTCAGTCATGACAATTCTAACTTTGGCAATTCTGACTATTCTTACATTTCTGACTTGTGACTCTTCTGTTTTGTGCAATTCTGACTTCATTTTTTCAATTGTTGATGTTCCACAACTTCCACAAAAATCTGAATTATTGGTTTGTCACAACTCTGACACAAAAAAAAAAGCTTTGGTTTTGAAAATACCCAAATTAGACCAAAATGTCTGTGTGCATATTATGAAATTTGCTGCATAGTGTACGAATAATAACAATATCAAAACAAATGTACTTTGATAATGGATGTTTCATGGGTTAATGGGTTAACAAAAAGTAAGAGTGACTAGTCAGCTGAAAAAAGGGAAAGCTAACCTTTTTCAAAGCTAACAAATCAACTCACATTCCACTTAGCAAGTCTGAATCCAAGCTTTGTGTCAATCCCTGATCCCTATTGTTTTGCCACCTCTCTCCACAGTCCTGTTAGCAACAGTGACAAAAGCCCCAAATAAAGCATGTTTCCTGGGGGAAGAAGGCCTGCGGGCGCATGTTGTTGTGGGGAGCTCTCAGCAAACGCGTGGTCAGAAGTGCAACTCTTTCAATATCCATGGTGAGCAGCTACTGTCGCCGGAGTATGTTTGAGCTCAGAAAAGAAGATCCCACGGGCAACCTTCGCAACCAAAGTGGCATGGAGGGAAAATAGAGTGTGAGAAGAGAAGATTAGGACAACTGGGGATTGACGATAGTGTCCTTTCAACCTGTCGCTGCACGTACATGCTGTTCATTGAAGAGGAGGTAGACTGAGTAATATCAAAGTCATACTGCATCATTAAAAATAGCAAAGTTATTAGCTTATTAGCCATTCTTCAGTCGCAGTAGCTCGCTAATTTTTTAAATGTCCAGTAGCTCATCCTTTTTTACTGATTTAATATTGTAGAACTATAGGAAAGGCAAAAGATTAACTGAATGAAAATTATCGTTAGCAAGGGGAACTAGCATTATGAAGCAAGCAGTTTTCAGTGTAGCTAGCTACATCCTTTACATAGCTTGGCATGTATAGCTTCAATTTAGCTTAGAGCAGGGGTGCCCAAACTTTTTGATATGAAGGGCCAAATACCAACTTGATTGAGAGCTGTGGGCTGAAGGTACAATATCAAGCTGTTTAACGAAGTTGGCATGGATAATGTCCTCATTTATTTCAAAATTAATAGAACACATGACTTTAATCAGATTACATATGCTTTATAATTAACCTATTATATAATAATAAATAATTAAAATAGTATAACACAATGGAGTTTAATGCCGAATACACTAGTCAAGCTGCAAGTCTTTGCCTTGATTTGTGTGGTAAAGTTGTGGTGTATCCATTGAGCAAAAGGATGTTCATTAAAACATATAATACATATAAAACATATATTGCAACATTTAATCAAAGTTAGTTTTTTGTAGCTTGAAATAAAACGGAAGGTTACATTAAATTATAAGGACAATGTGTATTACCTGCCAACCTACTATGTGTATTACCTGCCAAGGCATACCTGCCAACATTTGTTTCTGAAATTCCATTGAGAACCGGGTTAGTAACTGTACTGTGGTGTTAGTAACTGTACTATGGACCGGATTTCGGGCGGCCCGCTGCGATCGAATAAATACTACACTAAAGTTGGTGACCATGAGGTGTTACAGGCTGTACCAAAAAGCTGAGGACAGAGGCGGGGGGAAATTGCGAGAGAAATAACAAAATGGGAGGGTGGCGGGTTATGGGTCTGAAATACGGGAGACTCCTGGGAAAACAGAAGTGTTGGCAGGTATGATTAAAGGTGTTAACCCCAACCCTCTCCAAAATTCTCTCTCTCTTCTCTGAATTTATGGTGGGCTAAATAAAAGGTTACCATGGGCCAGCTTTGACTCGCAGGCTGTGGTGTGGGGCATCTCTGATCTAGAGTGACTTTTTTGTTGTTTATCTAGCAACATATTTACCACAATGCATTTATTGTTTTTAGTTTTTGTCTTGTTTCTGGTCCAAAATACTCTAAACCTAAAATCATTTTCTAGACAAGTAAAAAAAGATATATATTTCAGATTTAATAAGTCAAAATAAGTTGTTTTTCTGTTGTTGTTGTTGCCCTAAACAAGCAAAATAATCTGCCAGTGGGGTAAATAAATAACCATGTTTACATAAAAAAAAAAAAAAAAAAAATCTAATTTACTTACAGTACTCCACTGGCAGATTATTTCTTGATTTAAGAAACATTTCCTTGAAAGGATTTAGCACAAGGGTGCTCACGCTGTTCCTGGAGTTTCTACCTTCCTACCCTGATCAAACACAATGAACCAATTAATCAGGACCTGAAACAGCACTTGATAATTACAGGCAGGTGTGTTAAATATGGATTACAACTGAAATCTGCAGGAAAGTAGATCTCCAGGAACAGGGTTGAGCAGCTCTGATTTAGAACAAAAATAAAAAAATTAATAATTATGCTTAATGCTACCCAAAATGAAATAATAAAAATAATTAAATAAATCTGTGCTGAGACCTAAAGTAATGGAGACTATAAAATAAATACCATAAAACAGATTACGTTGTCATAATTTTGAGTTTTTCTAACAAAGAAATAAAAATATGGCTAAAATGTTAAGATATAAACAATCTAGCTACAGAATTCCAATTGTATTTTTTAAAGTTTCAGGTGCACAAGGTAGCGCAAATGGATTTACTAATTAAACGATGTGGTGCAAAACATGAAAATTACAGTTGCGCTGGTCTGAAAATAGCAACACATCACGCCAAACACGTCTTGCACTTTATTGCGCTGAGTGTACGATAGGGACATAAATGTCATAATTCAGCCTAACCTCACATAGAAAAATGCAAATATTGTACATATTTTACGAATTGCCATGAGATTACACTATATAATACATTAATTTTGTACTCAGATCTTGCAGTGTACTCATGTAAGTTATATAAAGCATGAGTTTGTCTTGAGTTCACACTTATATCTCGCAGAAATGCAAGTTTTGTTTGAACAATGCTGATAATTGTGTTTATATCTCACGATTTGTCTAAAATGAATTGCGAGTCGTGGAAAGAACCTAACATTTCTTCATCATTGCTACCACACAGTATTATTCATATGTACTCCCAAAGCCAGTTCTCTCCTATATCTTCCATTCCTAATGGAGTTTTGTTCATGTTGCTGCCATCATTTTATGCAACATCCCCCATTAATTTCCAGCCCTGTTTGAAACTATGTGCACGTATGAACACTTGTTCTCGTATGCCACATATGGCCATCCTCACTGGAGCAAGTGAAATGGCATGCTGAACAGCAGCTGCCCTGGCTGTTTCCCCGTCAGGTGGTGCGGGCATCAGGCAGTGGGCAGCAGGCATCAGGCCACTGACAGGAGGATCTGCAGACGCTGCCAGGGTAGTTTACTACCTCTGGCCTGGTCTGCAGTCATTCACAGCCATGCTCTGTCACTAACAATTGCTGTAAAGAGCCAAACAATAGGCATCTAAAACACACACACACACAAGAGAGCTGTAGTTTCTCTTGCTGTATCAGAATGCATATAGTTTCATTCTAGTTTTGATAGACTACCGGTATATTACTGTATAAGATATCCACATTCAATCATCACATGTGCTTGTGAATAAAAGGTTACTGAACGTCACACCAATGGGACAACAAACAATTCTGCGACAAAAATAATTTTGACATAGTCATTGGATCCACAAGGGGGCTTCGGTCACAATATCCTGAATATACATTTATGTATATTTATTAATTAAGCAATGCATTTTAAATAGTTCTGGCAAGCGGTGCTGTTTTCACTGCATCTTGTGACTTGATTAGCTGTCATATCAGGTTAATAAGGCCCCGGGTCTCAGTCTCTCACTTTTGCATCAAACTGATACTCATCGCAAGAGCACGCTTTGCATGAACGGCCCCTTAAATTTGTTATTCCCCCAACTTCTTGATATTGTACGCACTGTACTCATGGACTAATTTAAAAATGTGATGAGGAGGCCAAACTTCCCAGATACGGCCCTAGATATTCCTAAGCATCTAAGGACATAATATTACCCGCCGCCTGGGCCTCGCAACGGAGGTTTAAACGCCAAGCATGCACCAGACTTACTTTTATCTCTCAGCCATTTTAAGAGGACATCATGAATAAATAAATAACTAATAAATCCTGCTCCTCATAGTAATTTACACAACCTGCCAGGCATATTGAATTCGCAGCCTGGTTCAGAAATTCTTGCAAATCCAGCTTTGGTGGCTGATTAACATTATACCTCTCTCCTCCCTGCCGTCCAAAACACAACAAAAAACATCCCGATCAGCACAAAATGATCCATAACTCAAACAGAGGTTTCTGTTTGCTGACGCTCCGGGGGATTCGAGCAAAAAGAAGAAAGATGTTGGGTTTTTTCTCCTCGTCTCTCCACTACAAACGCCCCCCCCCCTTTTGTTAAAAGAGGTGGTATTGTGTTCAGCATAAAGCGTGATGACCGTAAATCAATTATTTGACATTTTCACTCAGCCGCTTCGAGGGGAAAGCCAAAGGCTAGTTTGAATTACATGTAAAAGTAGTAAGTCGAGACTTGTGGATGCTTGAACAGGTAACAATGTTGAGTAAAAGGCCAGATGGTAGGCAAAAAATCCAGCCTTGGAGCTGATTAATATTATACCTGCTTCCTCATCCACCCAAAACACAACAAAATAACCTGATCAGCACAAATGCTTCCATAACTCAGCCAACACTCAAACCGTGATTTCTTTTGCTCACTGACGCTCTGGGGGTTCTGCGCAAAATTGAAAAAAGGTACTTTCCCTCATTATTGTCCTACATTCCCCCCATTTTTCATCCTGGAGACGATAGGTGTTTAGTATAAAGCATGATGACCTTAAATCAATAAGTGTATACTTTCACTTGGCGCCTAAAGGGGAAGCTAAAGGCTAGATTGAATCACATGTAAAAGAAGTGAGTCGACATATTAACCAACATAGGCTCATTCTGAAAGCTGAGCCCTATACACATTTCTGGAGATCGCAAATTATGTAGCGCTGTAGGTGGCTGTAGGTGGCGCTGTAGGTGGTATGATGCCATACCTTTATACCTCCATATGGACAGCTTTCCTGCAGTTACCAGTTTGTCAGTAGCCATGTACGTTGGCAGACTTAAGATGCAGAGGGAAACTGTCGGGGGGTTAGGGAAGTGGGTGACGGGTCAATTGGTGCTTTTGAAAACATTATCGGTTGGGTTTAGGGAAGGAGGAGGGTGGGGTCAGTCGATCAGTCAGTCAGTCAGTAGGTTGACAGCGGGATTTGGTGTATTTACGTGAGAACAGCAGGCACAAATGCCACTCGCGAGAGAAATTTGAGATCTGAAAAAGTGTACACAGTTGCCTCTAGTGGATTCGTGAAAACAAAACTGTGAAAAAATAAATAAATAAAAAGTAAAAAGTACTTCCTGGTATGCATTTACAGCTCTCCAGAATGTATATAGCGATACGTTTTCTGAACGAATCTGCGTTGTAAGTAACAGGGTTGAATAAAAAGACCAGACGGCTGGTTCTACACTTATTATTTCCAGACTGGTTCAGGCATTCTTGCAAAACTCCAGCCTTGGAGCTGATTAACTATTATACCGCCTTCCTCCATCCACCCAAAACACAACAAAATCACCTGATCAGCACAAATGCTTCCATAACTCAGCCAACACTCAAACCGTGATTTCCTTTGCTCACTGACGCTCTGGGGTTCTGCACGAAATGAAAAAAAGGTATTTTCCCTCATTGATTGTCCTACATTCCCCCCATTTTCATCCTAGGAGACACTAGTGTGTTAGTATAAAGCATGATGACCTTAAATCAATAAGTCTATACTTCACTTGGCGCCTAAAGAGGAAGCTAATTTGAATTAGATGTAAAGTAAGTCAAGTCAAGACTTGAAGGAGTAACAGAGTTGAATTAAAAGGTCAGATGACATGTTCTACTCTTATTAATTTCAGCCTGGTTCTGAATACTTGCATAAATAACAAATGAAGATCTTTCATCAAATTATTCTTAATTTCTGATCCCTTAAGGGTTTTGAGTGAATTGTTTATATAGATATTTTTACTTTTATTGTAATGTAGTCTCCCCCTTTCACCTTTGGAGGCAATACTGTGTTTAGCAACAATCGCTGATGATCGTAAAACAATTATTTGACATTTTCATTCAGCTGCTTCAAGAGGAAGCTACATGTAAGTTTGAATTACATCTAAAATAAGTTAGACGAGACTTGAAGGAGTAACAGGATTGATTGATATTGTCTCTTGATTGTCACTTGCAACCTGGTTCTGAAATTCTTGCAAATCCAGCTTTGAGGCTGATTAACATTCTTAGTCTCATAAAACACCCAACACAAAACATCCTGATCAGCACCAAACGCTTCCATAACTCAAACATAGCTCAGACTAAATGTTTGCTCACGGACGCCCCAGGCATTTCGCTTTTTTCCCCAACTGTAATCTGCTGTGCTATATTCTCCCCTTTCATCATAGGAGACAATATAGCTTCAGTGACTGCTTCAGGAGCAAGCTAAAAGCTAGTTTGAATCACATGTAAAAGTAGTGAGTCAAGACTTGAATGAGTAACAGAACTTAATGAAAAGGCCACACAGCCAACTCTCATTGTTAATTGGATTTCTCCAGGGTTTTCCTCCCTCGTTCATTGATGGTGGCTTGGCAGATCTTGTGTATTAAAGATAAAAAATCTCCTAAGTCCATTACGGAGGGAGGAAAATAGGTAATCCATCCAAGAGGAAACCACAGGAGTCATTCCACGAAACCACTGCTATTTGTGTCCTTCCTGTGTGGGAGAAACTACATTAGCGATGACAGGGATTACTATGCACTGAGATGCAAAACGAAACATGGACATTGCTACAATTGAAAATTATAACCTAATGTATTTAGCAATATATTAAAAGAAATCAACAACGTTAGCACATAAACACAACACACACACATCCAAGCCCACAGTTTTGCTCCAGCCTTCTTACCAACATCATTTTCTATAATCGCTAAGTGGTTAGCACTGTCGCCTCACAGCAAGAAGGTCGCTGAATCGAGCCCCAGCTGTCCAGTAGGTGTTTCTGTGTGGAGTTTGCATGTTCTCCTCATGTTGACGTGGGTTTCCTCCGGGTGCTCCGGTTTCCCCCACAGTCCAAAACACATGCGCTATAGGGGAATTGTGTGAATGCGGGAGTGTATGGTGTTTCCCAGTACTGGGTTTGTGGCTGGAAGGTCATCCGCTGTGTAAAATATATTCTGGCTAAGCTGACGGTTTATTCCGCTGTGATTAATAAGGGACTAGGCTGAAGGAAAATGAATGAATGAACATACCCCAGCTTGAAAGCCCTCAGAACCACATGTGCGTATTTACATTTTTATTATTATTTATGCTTTTTTCTACATAATAAGAGCCATAAGATATAAGGTAAATACAGCTTGCATTCATGTCCATAAATAGGATTAATTATCAAACACCTGCAGTGTACAGAGGTGACTATTAGTGCGAGTGTCGCAATGGAAAAACAAACCTGCATGAAAGCGATTCCATGTCATTCCAGTTTCTGACTTTAAAAATGCAGGGCTTTCAAGCAAAGGGAGCCCACAAACAACAGCATAATTATAGAAAAGCATTATTACCACCAGACTGTTTGTTTAAATAAACCCCTCAGGCTGTAATTTAAGGAATAAGAGATACGTGGTTGACACCGCACTGCACTAGAAGACTGCTTAATTTCTCGGGAAAATAAATGAATTCATTACATGCCAATGAAAAGTCCTGCCTTTGCGATCCTGCCCCATAATGTGTGCGCAGGGGCCTCTGGGAGAAACAGGGGAATATTGGCAGGCTTCTTCCTAGAACATCCGGCTCAAAACCTGGCCCTGCCATTGGCGATCATCCGATTGCTTGGCTTGAGAGTAAACAGGGTATTACGTAGTCAGTGTGTATGTCTGGGAGAGAAAGTGGAGAAGGCTGTGGCCAGCTGGTGTCCTCCAACTGTAAAACTGACATCTTAAATCAGCCCGGTCCCGTAATTAACAACCCAGCACCCCGGGCATGATGGGAAAGGAAGAGATTATTTCATGCCTGGGGATGCTGCACCTCTCATCATTGAGATAGAATGCGGTCTGGGCTTTGTTGTGGTATGAATGACCTTCATTTTCTCTCAGGCACATCCTTGAAAGACAATATGGAAAATTCTGAGCGCTATCAGCAGCCATGGTTGAGATCCGAAACATCTTACTCTAAATCATATTTGTCTAAGGATTACTTTATTCAGAAAAGTACATTTCTGTTAGAATTTACACACCCAAAACTGTACGAGTCTTGGAGGGGCCCTGGAAGATTATTGTAGAATACCCCCCAGTTTTGTAACTTTACCAAAGGGGGATAAAGATGCAAGTTTTTTCCTCATCAGGGGGAGTGACACAGAAATCATTGAGACTTGTATGGTTGTGCCTCGTACCATCTGAGAGAATATGCCAGGTCATAAAGAGTGCCATATATCACTGCACATACATCACTATAAAACAGGTTGGAGCCAGCTCCAAATGGGCTGGTCAGCTTCATATGATTGGGACTTGAGCTCCAAGTGGGCTGCACAAACCTCCTGGAGTTTTCTTTTTTTTTTTTTTCAATTGTCTTGTAAATGACAGAGTTTGAACCTATTGTGTTTAATGAATGTCTACACCTACCCCAATCCTAAATCTAACCTCACAATAATCTGTTGTGTTTTATTAGGATATATGCCTACCCCCAATCTTAAACCCAACCCTCACAGTGCCTGTTGTGTTTTATTAATGTCTACTACACCTACACCAACCCTAAACCCAACCTCAGAGTAACCTGCTGTGTCATGATAACGTCTACTACACCTACACCAACCCTAAACCCAATCGCAGAGTAACCTGTTGTGTTTTATTAACGTCTACTACACCTACACCAACCCTAAACCCAACCTCAGAGTAACCTGCTGTGTCATGATAACGTCTACTACACCTACACCAACCCTAAACCCAACCTCAGAGTAACCTGCAACGTCTACTACACCTACACCAACCCTAAACCCAACCTCAGAGTAACCTGCTGTGTTTTATTAACGCCTACTACACCTACACCAACCCTAAACCCAATCGCAGAGTAACCTGTTGTGTTTTATTAACGTCTACTACACCTACACAACCCTAAACCCAACCTCAGAGTAACCTGCTGTGTCATGATAACGTCTACTACACCTACACCAACCCTAAACCCAATCGCAGAGAAACCTGTTGTGTTTTATTAACATCTACTACACCTACACAACCCTAAACCCAACCTCAGAGTAACCTGCTGTGTTTCATTAACGTCTACTACACCTACACCAACCCTAAACCCAATCGCAGAGAAACCTGTTGTGTTTTATTAACATCTACTACACCTACACAACCCTAAACCCAACCTCAGAGTAACCTGCTGTGTTTTATTAACGTCTACTACACCTACACCAACCCTAAGCCCAATCGCAGAGTAACCTGCTGTGTTTTATTAATGTCTACTACACCTACACAACCCTAAACCCAACCTCAGAGTAACCTGATGTGTTTTATTAACATCTACTACACCTACACCAGGTCTAAACCCAACCTCAGAGTAACCCAATGTGTTTTTACACCTACCTCAAACAAATCCAATCTCATAGTAACCTGTTGTGTTTTATTAAGGTCTACTACACCTACTTTATACTAACCCTAAATCCAGCCTACTTCCCAAGTACTACCTGTTCTTGCAGAGTAAGTCCCTCACTCTTGGAGGTCACCCAGTCTACTTGTGTTGTAATCCCTAACACTTGGAGGTCTCTGGGCTGCAGCGATACCTACTTGGAGTTCTGATTTAACACAACTCTGTACTCAAGGGCGCAATAAAGTTCAAATATTTGTGACATTAAACTTGGCTCAGGTAGCTAGTCCTTTATCCCATTGGAGCTTGCACTCTAAAGTTGAGGAAGTGTTCAGTCACTATGCCTGTGGGATTTATGTAGATCTGTGAATTGGCAGAAATGAATATTTTAAGTGAAAACAACTGACATTTTGGCTTGTTCCTCAACGAACCTTACATACAGCTTTTGGATACTTCGATGATACTGGTATTATTTATGGTATTCCTGTACCTTGGCTCTCCCTGGCTACTATATATCATATATCCCTGGTATGAAAAGTAGTAGCCTGGGGATTCTTTAAATTACTAATGTTCGAGTGCAGACAGGTTTAGAATAACATTAGGCTGAGTAAACGATCTCAGAATTGATGCTTCCTTTCTCTTGCCAGGTATGGTTGGATATGATAATGTCAAAAGAGATTGAAGGGCAAAATCAAACAGCGCCTGTCAGTGGCCCGTTCCTGACCTCCACTAGGCCTTTAATACCCTCAGCTATGAAACTACTAATCAGCCTGCACCAAAAGGCCAGAGCTCACAGATATAGCCTTCAACCTCAAACTATCTCTCTAGCTCCTTTTTCCACCTGTCAGTCATCCAGACTCCTCTGCTGCAGGAGCTTCCCGATAGACCCGTGGTCCGTTCCATCCACTGTTCAAATCAATTAACAAGGCAGCTATTAAGACTGTGTTATTCTGCACACGGTGTGTAATTGAAACAGAGCAGTAATTGAAAAGCTCACAATGGGGAAAGAGAGAGAGAGACTAAAATTCAGAGTGAGAAGGGAGGCTTTGCTTTGACAGACTATGGCACATCAAGCTTTGATGATTGCAATAAGGAGTGTGGAAGAAGTACATCACTGTACTGTAAGCCTGATTGTGTCTCAGGGTGGACAAAAAAAACTGCCTTGTTTTTGCAACTCCAGTAGGGCTAAAACTTGGTTAGTATCTGGCATTTGGTAAGCCTGCTAGGGTGTTTTAGTGATCAGCTGTCAAGATGTGATTGTATACTCGCTATCTTCCAGATCTGCCTCAGGTCAACATCAATCGCGCTACACTGCCTGATTCAGACAAACTCTAATGGGTATTGCACAGCAAACTCCATTGCTCCATGCCAAGTCTTTCATTTCCAGTTCATGTCTGTTCCTGCAGGAAGTCTTAAGAAAAAAAACATCCAATTGGAACGAATTAAAAATGTAACACTGGAACTACCAGAATTCTATAGCTAGTAGTATTACCATAGAGGTCGTTCTGACCGTTCTCATATGAGACGTCATATTGTCACGTCATGTTTACATTCGAAGCTTCTATTAAGATATTAAAATTAAGCTTTGAAGGTCTGTAATCATATTTTATGAAGTCATTCATTTTCTTTTCGGCTTAGTCAACCTTTCGCCAACTTATCCAGCACATGTTTTTTATGCAGCGGACTCCCTTCTAGCTGCAACCCATCACTGGGAAACACCCATACACTCTTACATTCACACCAGGGGCGGATTTATGCATTGGCAATATGGGCGATCGCCCAGGGCGGCAGACATCTTGCTGGGGGGCAGCATGGGGAGACGGTACAAAAAAAAAGGGCCCCAGTAAGCTTTGAGAAAAAAAGTAAACAGGGGGGTAATAATTCAGGGGGGGCTAATAAATCTGACTTTAACTGGATGTTTATTTGTAAATACAGCTTATAAATGTGTAGTTAGTCTACTAGACATTGAAGATTTGTTTTTTTTCTGCTGCTACTTCCTTTATTGACTGAAGCTCGTTTTGTGAGAAACACTTGCAAGATATTAATTCTCTCTATAATAACTTTATTTCTCACAGTTGTGACTTTATGTCTCTCAATTCTAACTTCATTTCTATTAATTGCTGCTACCTCTGTTTTGGCGACATTATTTCCCAAATGCGATTTGAAATCTTGCAAGTGGCACTTTATTTGTCCTGAATGCTCCTTTATATCTTCCATTTACACTTTTATCCCTCCCAGTTGTGACTTTATTGCAGTTATGATATGTCTCCCAATTTCAACTTCACTTCTTGTAATTGTGACTTTATGAATTGCGAGTTTTATTAATATTACTTTTCCTTCGGCCAGAAGCTGTAAATGAGATCGCTTGACTTCTTTCCTTATCCTCGGCCACCATTTTTATAGCATTAATCATTCTGAATCTCAAACATCCACCTGACGCCTGTTATCCAAGAGTGAGCATGCACTTTTATTCTTTACTTCGTCGCTAGGGATAGGAGCCCTTGAGATGCTTGTTTATGTGCTTTTTGCTTACTCAAACATGAAGAGAAGTGCGACTCTAGAGCTAGTATTAACTGTCACTTCCTGTCAAATCATCGACGAGCATTTAGCAGTGACAAGACCAGATATCTCACAGCTTCATACTTGTGTTATTTCCCCAGTGAGAGGCAGGTGAATTTAATCAAATTAAGTCGCTGAATTTCCTCGACTTTAAAGCGACAGCCCCTCGCCAGCTTTACATGAGCTCCCGAAGTGTTTGAGAGGTAAATTATTCTTTTTCTTCTTCTGCGAATGAGAAATGCTTTAAAACTCTCCTTCCGTTTTATCCACTTTAATCTCTCTATTTCACAGTTTACCCGCTCGTGTGCCTTACAAGTCAATTGAAAGAGGGATATTGGAACCGCAAGCAAATATGTTCCAGAGGAAAATTGAAACTCATCAAAATGCTCCACAAACAACATCCCGTTCCGGCAGGTCTGCACAGGTATCGCAGGCTACAGGCACAGGCTCTTAAAAGTCTGTCACTCCAACTACACGTTGGAGTCGTGGAGGTATAGAGGGTGCTCATCATTTCGGGGGAGTTGCAAGGTTGTTGCTCATGTATTTGTTTACTGGCCCATCCTAGGGTGTCTAGGATGCCTTGATAATAGATCTAGGTTTCCTTGATAATATTTGAGTCCTTTCTTCACTTTTTGACCTCCAAATATTTGTAAGTATGCTATTTTAAAATATAAATAATTAATAATTTAAGCAAAACGGTACCCTTGGGGAGATGGCTTGGTGACCATCAACCATTTTCTAAGAGCATGACTCATTCATTTTCCTTCAGCTTAGTCTATTATTTATCAGGGGTTGCCACATCGAAATGAACCACCAACTATTCCGGCATATGTTTTATGCAGCAAATGCAATTTCAGCTGCAACCCAGTACTGGGAAACACCCATACACTCTTGCATTCACTCCAATTTAGCTTTTCCAGTTTATCTATAGAGCATGTATTTGGACTGTGGAGGAAACCAGAGCATCCAGAGGAAACCCAAGCGAACATGGAGAGAACATGCAAAAACTCCCCACAGAAATGCCAACTGACCCAGCCCGGACTCAAACCAGTGACCTTCTTGCTGTGAGGTGACAGTGCTAACCACTGAGCCATCATGTTGCCTGATAACATTTAAAGCACAATTATTTTTACATTTATTTTTGGAGAGTGTGCAGCATGTTGACTTTGACTTATAGAGTGTACAGCATGTTGACTTATAGAGATGGCCTAGAAGCCACAAGGAGCGCTAATAACGTTGCAACAGTCCATTAACCACCCTGAACACCTTGGCAATGCGCATATCAATTGCCTTGCAACCACCTATAACACCCTGGAAACCACTGTGCAATGTACTTAGCAACTACCGTGCCTTGCAACATCCTATTAACCACCGAACATTCAAAGAATCACCGCAAAACACTCGAGTAAGCTTTAAAGAGTTACTTCACCCTAATAAAGATGTCTGTTAATAATTACTCCTGATATTTTCTTTGATTACAAATTAAGATATAGTTAGTTAGAGTGCTCCCTTCGTCCTCCATAGACAGCAATGGCCTCAACCTAATCAAAATCGAGAAACAAACCAAAACAGCCTTTGGCGTGAGCTCTACATTGAGCTCAGGTTCATTCTGTTCCACCGATCATTCTTGAGATGTTTCAGCAGCTTCATTGGACTTCACCTGTGCTCAATTCATTCATACACCTGTCTATTAATGTCTCAGGGTTGACAGTTCATGTCAAAGCACAAACCAAGCATGAAGACAAAGGAATTGTCTGTAGACCTCCGAGATAGGATTGTCTAGAGGCGCAAGGCTGGGGAAGGTTACAGAAACATTTCTGCTGCTATGAAAGCTCCAATGAGCACAGCGGCCTCCATCATCCGTAAGTGGAAGATGTCTGAACCACCAGGACTCTTCCGGCCATCTAAGCTGAGTGATCGCAGGAGAAGGGCCTTAGTCAGGGAGGTGATCAATAATCCGATGGTCACTCTGTCTGAGCTCCAGTGTTCTTCTGTGGAGAGAGGAGAACCTTACAGAAGGACAACCATCTGTGCAGCAATCCACCAATCAGGCCTGTATGGTAGAGTGGCCAGACTGAAGACACTCCCCGCCTGGAGTTTGCCAGAAGGCATCTGAAGGACTCTCAGACCATCAGAAACTAAACTCTCTGCTCTGATGAGACTCAAACTGAACTCTCTGGAGTGAACGCCAGGCGTTACGTTTGGAGAAAACCAGGCAGCGCTCATCACCAGGCTAATAGCATCCCTACAGTGAAGCATGGTGGTGGCAGCATCATGCTGTGGGGATGTTTTTCAGCAGCAGGAACTGGAAGACTAGTCAGGATAGAGGGAAAGATGAATGCAGGAATGTACAGAGACATCCTGAATGAAGACCTGCTTCAGAGTGCTCTTGACCTCAGACTGGGGCGACGGTTCATCTTCCAGCAGGACAATGACCCAAAGCACACCGCCAAAATATCAATGGTCCATGAGTGGCCCAGCCGGAGCCCATACCTAAATCCTATTGAACATCTCTGGAGAGATCTGAAAATGGCTGTACAACCGTTGCTTCCATCCAACCTGATAGAGCTTGAGAGGTACTGCAAAGAGTAATGGGCCAAAATTCCCTAAGACAGGTTGTGCCAAGCTTGTGGCATCATATTCAGAAAGACTTGAGTCTGTAATCGCTGCCAAAGGTGCATCAACATAAGGTGCATCAAAGCATTGAGCAAAGGCTGTCAATACTGATGTACATGTGGTCCTTCAGCTTTATTATTTGTAATAAATTTGCAACAATTTTAAAAACTCTTTGTTTACATTGTCATTATGGGGGATTGTGTGTAGAATGTTGAGGAAATAAATGAGTTTAATCCATTTTGGAATAAGGCTGTAAAACATAACCCAATGTGGAAAAAGTGATGAACCCTTTCCGGATGCACTGTAGTATATGAGTGTAGCACTTTATACAATGTACATTTTGTATGAGCAGGCAAATAATGAAGTATATTTACACTAAAATCTCTCTCTCAAACAATCTTGTTATTGAGATGTAACAGAAATACGACAATATAAGAACACAATTGTATTTACATATTTTTTATATGGGGAAAAAGGCAAGGCATTCTAGTTAATCACCATAAAAGCCCAGAGAGAAAGATAAAAACCCAAGCCAGTGTGTGTTCTAATTGCTTTCATTTCAGGTAACTTGACTTTCCACACACACTCAAGCAATTACAGGTAGAGAAAGAGGTGGTTGCAAATATCCTTTCATTGTTTCTATCTCGTCTCACACTACAGGGTGGTCTAGCACTTTCCATGTTCTCCACTAAAATGTGCCATTTAAAAGGCCAAGTGGCTTTATATTAGCCGCAGGCCATCTCCCCGGGCGGAAAGGGCACATCTTCACATTTTTAAAGAGATGTTTTCAATTAAATCAGTATTGGAGAGAGCATATGCTAATGCCATGAATATTTAATGTATGTTCTGAGAAATAGTTAAGACCCCTCTGGTCACAAGACTCTTTTTTTTCCACACACAATCAGTACGAGGAGATGGAAAAAAAGTAGAAGGGGAACTAGAAGAAGACGTCGACAGCTCTTGGGCAGAGCGGAGGGGAGCGAAGATAAAGGACTGGAGAGTGGGGAGAGATAACTTGGGCTTTTAAAAGCTGCTTTTCCTTCTCTGTCTCTCCCGTCCTTTCTTTCACAGACTAAACTCATTCTGTCCTGAGGCGCATGGGTCTGGCGTGTTAAAGAGCCGGGTGATACTAGATGAAGGGTTTGAGGCGGAATCTGACGGGAATGCCAACAACCCCTTCTGTTATCACCTGCCACCTCAAGCATCCTTTTTAGGGCAGGAGGCAAATTTAGGAAGCTATCTGAGTGACAAGTGAATATCTGTTACCGAATATAGTGCTTGAGCGGTGTCATCAGCCTGCGGATTGTACAGTACGTTATCTTCAGCTTAACAGAATAGTTTCAAAGTCATTCCAGTGGGGTTCAGGTCACGGTATCGTGACGGGGTGCTAGGACAGAAGTGAAGCATCAATCCTTAGAGAATACATATTGAAAAGGGATTAAAGCGTCCCTGGGAGGCTGTGAATTAGAAAGGGGCGTAGGGTCCATATTTTGCCAGAGGAAGTCAAGGACAGGTTATGCAGACAGGCTGTGGGCCTATTAAGTTGCCAGGTATGTCACGATATCCCCGGACCTCAAGGACACGCTGCATGGTGGATGTTTAAAAACATGCAATCAAAAGTGTTGTTCAGAATCAGCCCACATAACATGAGGAAATATTAAAATAAATCAATCACTGAGTGTTGTCTTGCTAGGTTTTATAAGGCACATCATTTTAAATGGTGGAAATTATATCGTTTTTTAAGGTGTAGCATGTTCTTTAGGATTGTATATAGGATAGTACTAGTGGCTGAACTTGATATTGTAGTTTTAATTCAAAATATTGGCTGAGTTTTGTTTTTTAACCATGGTCCCTCCTTTTTTTAAAGCATGACTGGTTGACCAGCCTGGTTTTAGAGGGTTTTTGGCCATTTCCAGGCTTGTTTCCAGCCATTTTCAGCCTGGTCTTAGCTGTTCAGGCTGGAAAATGACCAGCTAAATCCAGCTAAAACCAGCTTGACCAGCTTGGGTTAAGCTGGACATAGCTGGTTTTGGCTGGGTTCCCAGCCTGGCTAGGCTGGTCAAGCTGGTTTTAGCTGGTCATTTTCCAGCCTGACCAGCTAAGACCAGGCTGGAAATGACTGGAAACCAGCCTGGAAATGTCCAAAACCCCTCTTAAACCAGGCTGGTCGACCAGCTAAAACCAACCAATGAGCCTAGTCTGGTTTAAGCTGTTTTTCTCAGTAGGGTACAGTTCTTTCAGTGGAAACGGTCATGATCCTGTGGGTCTCTACTTGGTATTTTTTGCCTTCTCTTGGAGGCATGCTAAAAAACCAACACATTCTGGAGGAATATGTCACAGAACACATTAGAAACAATTAAAATAAACAGGTTTTAATGGTTAAATTGATTTGTTTTATGATTTTACTGATAATCTTCTGAGATGGGTTCTGTTTTTCATTGACGATTGCTTTAAAATATAAGATTTCAAGTGTCATCAATGCAAGCTGAAGTGTTATTCAACAAGGCTTAAACCTGGGGTTTGGTGTAAAGCAAAGTAATACTGATTGTTGCTTTAGCGCCGCTAATGAGATACAGAGGGCGAAAAAAATGAATAAAAATCAATTGGCTTTAGAGCACAAGCAAATGATTTATTGCCGAATTAATAATTTATCAAGACCTTATAAAAGGTTTTGAAATATGGGGTAGGAAAGAAACAGCCACCAGGCTAGGGAAAATAAACTGTGACAGATTTACGAATGTAAACAAAGGACCAACTAATTTCAGCTTTCAAAAGGATCCCTCTGGAGCTGCTAGCTTACCAGCCCTTTATTAGTAGTTAGCATTGTGATTAGTTGCCTGTGTTGCTCACACTCGTGTAGGCCATGGAGGCCACAGTACTGAAAATAGTCATGCTGTACAAGACTGTCAAACCTAGCATTAGCTGTTAGCTGTATTGTGGAATATGGCAGCTGGTCCACCATAATAAACCAAGACCAAACTAGCTAGCTGATAGCCAAACCTTTTTCTTCATCAGTAGTTAGACTTATCATGGCATTCATACAGTATATCACTGTTCTCTAGAGATCTGAAGTGCTTCTAATATCCTCAATTGTACGTCTAACAACAAGTCATATTCTTTTGGATTTTGCCATTTTGGTGTAAACTCATCCAGGACTGAAGATGATGGCATAATTTAGTGGGGAAAATAAATAAATAACAGAAGTGTTTGGAATTGAATCTAACAGCTCAGATCATCTAACAACTAGCATGTTTCATATAGCAGCACAAGATGGATTTTCCAGCAGGGTAGACCTTTCTGTTGCTGTTTGTTCCACCAAATGACTGCCTGCACTGAGCCGTCACTATCCACGTGCTTGAGATTTTCCAAAGCAAGGCTAATGCCAACGTCTGTGACTTCTCAAGCTGAACTTTGCCCTTTTAAGGTACTCAGAAAATCCCTCCTAGCGTGGTAGCATTATCACTCTGCTCTTTTGCTGTCTCGCTTTCACTCTCTCTCTCTTTCTGTCCGCAGAGAAATTCAGACATCCTTGAGCTGTACGCTTCTGTTGGTCTCCCCGGCTGCTGCTTTGAGTTTTATTAAGAGTGACCTTCAATATGCCTCAGCTTTCTGCAGAATGTCGCTAGCAGCGCTAGGGCACCATGAGGTCCTCTGGCTCCGCAGACTGTCTCAACACGCCGCTTTCTTTCCCTCGCATTGTTTTGCTCGAGATGATTGAAATGGTTTGTGTAGAGATGACTGGGGTGAACGCAAGGTCCAGGAGTCTGGAATAGTTTTTGCTCCAATTGCGCATGTTTTCCATTTTCAGATGACACTGACAATAAGGTCTAGAATAGATCTAAACAAGATATAGTAGATGTGCACCACACTTTTATTTTTATTAGCAGAACTAGAGAACAGGGGTTATTGTATATTGTGGGGAAGGCATGGTACAGCAGGAGGGAAAATAATTGACAAAACACATATATGTATATATAACACATTTCTAAACTAAATAGTTTCAATATTTAATTTCTAATAACTGATTTATTTTCTCTTTGTCATGATGACAGTAAATAATATTAGACTAGATATTCTTCAAGACACTAGAATTCATCTTAAAGTGACATTTAAAGGCTAATCTAGGTTAATTAGGGTAAAGTTAGGGTAATTAGGCAAGTCATTGTATAACAGTGGTTTGTTCTGGAGACAATCCAACACTAATATTGCTGAAGGGGGCTAATAATATTGACCTTAAAATGGGTTTAAAACTATTAAAAACTGCTTTTATTCTAGCCGAAATAAAACAGATAAGACTTTCTCCAGAAGAACAAATATTAGAGGAAATACTGTGAAAATTTCCTAAATCTGTTAAACATCATTTGGGAAATGTTTGAAAGGAGAGAGGGCGAATAATTGAACCTTTGAGTTCCAGTTCCTGCCAATATCCAGCAACTACGCACAACCATTCAAGAGAAGTGGACCAACGTTCCACAGGCTCAAAAACAGCCTAACAACCAGCAATTATATCCTAGCAACCACCCAGAATACCCTTATAATCACAGTGCAGAACAACTGAACAATTACACAGCAAAACTGCTTTTCTCTTTCTCTACTTTAATGTATCTTTGTATTTTATTGTCTTTTATGTAACTGTACAACATTTGGTTCACTCTTGTAAATAGATGTCGATTTTATTTTAACTGGAATGCCTTCATGCGTTCATATTGACACCAATTACCGCTATAACAATCTGTGGTCACACTTTATTTTGATGGTCCATTTGTAAAATTTAAATTATTATTTTTTTAATAATAATTTTTAGGGGTTTTCACCTTTATTGGTTTAGGACAGTGGAGATTTTACAGACAGGAAAGTGTGGGGAGCAGAGATAAGGGATCGGCAAGGGACCTTGAGCCTGGAATTGAACTCTGGTCGCCGTAAACACCTCAGTGCTGTGTGTCGACGCACTAACCACTAGGCTATTGACGCCAACCCGATTGTTGAATTTAAGTTGCATTGCAACTAATTCTTATTAGATTATAAGTAGACTGTTGGGGTTAGGGTTAGTGTAAGCTGACATGTACTTGCAAAGTTTCTTCTAGTCAGTTAAATGTGTGTTGAAGGAGCAGAATCAGCAGATATTAAGCAGATAGTCTACTAATAATCAAATGGACCATCAAAATAAAGTCTTACCAAATCTGTTTAATTTATTTGCATATTTTGATATTTTTTCATATTCTAAATAAAACGAAAGGATTCAGAAATCGAACGTTCTTTTCACCCCAACGCAATTTAATAGGGCACTATAACAACTTAAGTCTTATGTTTGCTTAATTATTGCAGGCTAAGGCTATACTTCTCACCTTGTATTGAATCTTTTCTAAAACATACAGTATAGTGTAAAAGCATGTTTATTACTGATGAAAATAAAACACAATTATATTGTAATTGACCAAATCACATCATAAAAGGTACACATACAGTAACGTCCTATTTAGTATTGTGAAAAGACGAAACTGAAAATCTATAGTTAAAGCACCACCTCCATCAAAAGCTGCAGGTGCACCTACTACAGCCGCGGCGACAGCAAGAACGGTGGCAGAGGGAACATATTGAAGTGGTGACATCTGTATGTCCAGAATATTATTAACTCTAAGAGTGTAGTAACCACATAGAATTATTTGTCCTAACAAGCTCCAAAAATCTCCTAGCAACTAAAGCTATGTTTACACCTCAACAATGTAGCCTTTTCATTGCATTTAGAAAAAGTTTCGGCCCTTCCAGCCGCAACCCAGTACTGGGAAACACCCATACACACTCATTCACACACACTCACTTACTACGGCCAATTTAGTTCATCAATTCCGCTATAGCGCATGTGGTTGGACTGTGGGAGAAACCGGAGCACCCGGAGGAAACCCACACCAACACGGGGAGAACATGCAAACTCCACACAGAAATGCCAACTGACCCAGCCGGGATTAGAACCAGTGACCTTCTTGCTGTGAGGAGACAGTGCTAACCACTAAGCCACTATGCCACCCCAAAATGTATCTTTGTAATGCGTTTTTTTTTTTCAGTCCCAAAATAATGACGTTGTCTTGTACACAAACAGGCAGATCAAATCAAGCATTTTGGCTGTAAACACTGTGTAAATGGCCCCTTAATAAACCAATATAAACTATGTAGACCACCTTAAAACTGTCTTAGCAACCACCAAAAATCTAGACTTAAGGATTTTGCCACACAATAAAAAGATACACCCAACCATTGGTTTGTGTATATGATTGAATTATACTAGAAGCAATATAGACCATACATGTCAGTATATATCATTACCAGATCCAAAAGAGACTTTAATATAGGCATAATAGCTTAGTAAAACAATCATAACTGCATAAAATACAGTATATTAAAGATACTGTACATCTTAACAACAATGTATTCATCTTCGCACCTACCAGGCTCAGTCCTTCAAGAGAATGTCAGCAGTCTATTTTTGCCCATTGCAAGTCATTCCAAATGCTGTGCTGAAACATTTTCGGTGACCCCGAGGCCTCGCCAAAGTGATTTCCTCTCTTTATAGAGGCCAAAAAAACTCTGATAAGCCTGATGCTAATACGTTTACTTCTCAACCCTATTTCAGATTTCCAGAGGGTTGGTTTCTCCAAGGCGGCATTTCCAAGGCCACAATAGATAAGAGCGCTAAAAGTGTTTATCCTTTTAGTAATCCAGCCTCAATATAA
This sequence comes from Danio aesculapii, assembly GCF_903798145.1. Taxonomy (NCBI): domain Eukaryota; kingdom Metazoa; phylum Chordata; class Actinopteri; order Cypriniformes; family Danionidae; genus Danio; species Danio aesculapii. The sequence goes on from NC_079456.1 coordinate 38,382,989, forward strand.
GTCTATCCAGAGGTGCGAGTGACATTAGACACACTGCCAAAACCCTGCCTTCACACTCCCAATTGTTATCCCACTGACTTTTTGCATTGCTAATTCTTAGCACGAGCTAATTCTTCACATACGTTGCCTGTCTTGTACTACCATAAAGCCATATAACCATTAATTACCTAATCAACTTTACCTTGTCAGGTCTAAATTGGATATGTTCATTTATTCAAGCTAATCGCTAGGCAACTGATCACTGTGAGCTTATTCAAGGACATCAAGCACTAAAGCAACAGTGGCTATAGAGGCCATCGGAAATGTAGAAGTCATTGTCTTCGCTTCTCAATGTTTACCAGGCAAGAGTGACTCATGAAGGCTGTCAATGCGTAAGACTGATCTCTCAAGAGAATAATGAGAATTTGGAGGCTGCGGGTGATGATACGAAACTTCAAGGTTGGTTTGCCATTCAAATCGACAACACAGTGTTGAATGCGGCTTGAAATCATTTTCTGAATCGATATTTCGTGTTGTTTTGTATGTATGTACAATGTAAACATATTTAGATTAAGATGTGTTTACTTGAGAAGCGAGGTTTAGTAAGATAATCCTTGTTTTTAAAAGGGAAGTATTGCATGGGAACCGATAGTGACGGAAATGGCAAACCATGTTAAAGAATTATGTTGAACTTCATTATGTGAATTCAATGAACTAAATTGGCCGTTTTGCATGTGTGTGACTGAATGTGTATAGATGTTTCCTATGGAGTCAGATCAGTCTCAAAAACAATACATTTACTAAATAAAAATCATACATCCACAACACAATTCGCAATTACAAAATCCAATTCGTAACTTCAAAACACAATTTATAAATATAAAAATCCAATTCGTAACTTCAAAACACAATTTATAAATATAAAAATCCAATAAGTACATTCAAAACACTAGTCTTAAATTCCCAAATACAATAAGTAAATTCAAAACACTAGTCTTAAATTCACAAAAACAATAAGTAAATTCAAATCACTAGTCTTAAATTCACAAATACAATAAGTAAATTCAAATCATTCAAAAATTAACAAATCCAATTTGGAAATTCCAATTTATAAGTTAAAAACATGATTCATAAATACACAAATTCAATTCGTAGGTTCAAAACACGTTAAAAAATACACAAATCCAAATCCAAAAAAAGTTGGCAAACAATATTTCAGATTGTTGCTTGAAATATCTCGAATTGTGTGTTCACACATGTACACATTGAATTTTATAAATGTGAATTGTGCTGTTCATGTATGAATTTTCTGTTTTTTTTTTTTTGTAATTTGAGACTGATCTGGCTCTATAGTTTTCTAGTAGTGGGTTGTAGCTGGAAAGACATCCGCTGCATAAAACATATGCTGGATAAGCTGGCGTGTTTTTCCACTGTGGTGACCTAAAGGTGATTAGGGACTAAGCCGACGGAAAATTAATGAATGAATAAACTCTGACATAGCAAACATTACACTAGATAAATATACTCTAGAAACTAGAAAATACTTAAATGCTAATAAAGTTAATTATATCATCTCGCAGTTATAAGAAGTTTGGTTAATGGTTAGCAGCGCAGGTATCTCCACCATGTGAAAAATAAAAATACAATAGTAATTCATAGTAAATAGTGTTTTTGAAGCATACTATAGTCAATTACTTTATTAATCGGTTGTGGTATTTTTATACTTGCTGTGTTAATACAACAACTACTATATATAAAAATATACCCAACACTGTAGTAAAAACTTAAGTATGCTACAGTATTATTACTGTTTATCAGTTGACTGTTGTCAGGTAATACTACTTTATGCTGTAGTGTTTGTTAATAATGTTATGTATGTATATATATATATATATATATACATATATATATATATATATATATATATATATATATATATATATATATATATATATATATATATATATATATATATATATATATATATACATACATATATATGCACACACACACACACACACACTTTATTATTGTGCGATTTAAAAACACTCTAGTATTTAATATAAATCACTATAATATTTGTTCGATAACTGTAATTAGACACTGTAGAATTATAATTAGCTACATTATATGTTGTCATCTACTTTCTGTTTAACATTTCTCTTGTATAAGTTGTTCTAATGTAGCATGTATTACACTGTTTTCATGTAAGTGTGCTCTGAAATTAAGTTTTGCTGTTTGGTCAATTGTTTTTTAAACTCCAGAAACAGCACTAAACCTTCAATTAACTTCTCAAATCTGCCATTGAACATCTATGTGTATAAATACCGATGTTCTTACGTTCATTATGCATTTCTTATGCTCACAACGCACTTTATGGGATGATAAACAACTGTAATGCATCGTCCTGAATCATCTCATCAAAACACATTATTGAACATCCACCTCAGAATGAGTCCCGGTTTCCTTTTGCATAGGATTTCAATTTTTTTTCCCCCCAGCCTGCTCGCTCCCAATGTTTACCATCTCGGAAAAGGCTCGAAACACGAAGATGCTCATTTGCCAGATTGAAGAACACTAGAAATGATTGCAGAATGCTCATGATTAGGGGTCAAATAGCAGCTTAATGACTTTCAAGTGGCAAAGCCTTATGGGATTGAATATGAGGCCAGATGAATCCTGATTGATTCTCTATCATCCTGTCACGACCGGTGTCTCTGTGTCGTGTTCATTGGATTGAATTTATTTCTCCAAATGATGTAATTTTACGAGACTGGGACGAAAAAAAGAAAATTACATCATACTAATAGCGCTGTTACAGTGAGGCCAAGTGCATTACAAGACTGAAAATCTCACCCTGTTGACATTACAACACTCAGTTTTATGATTTCTATTGAACTGGTATGTGTTTTACACTCAAAAAAAGCAATGAAAGGGCTCATTTTATTGCAAGTCAATAGACAAAATTAGTTTAGATGTTTCACATAGTATATAAAAGTCTACTTAAGATTGGATTGACAAAAATGTAACTTAACAGCAGGGTGAACAGGGCCTAAAAGAGTTGTCAATAGATTTATTTTCAGTGACCTGATACTGCGCTTGTGTTCAGATGAATAGCCAAACGAAACAAGCTGCAGTGTTGAAAATACCCATATTTGTATGGACAAGGTCTTACACTGTGTCATAACTACACACGTCAAGATTTAAGCAACAAGAAATTTGTCTGTCTGCACCAAATGCGACAGGACAGAAACATTTAAATACTATATGCATTCATTTAAATATCAGCCACTGCACTTCCTACAAAATGCTAAGGGTTGTAATCTAATTAATACATACTAAACCGAATTAATATAATTAATAAATGCTGAGTACTGATGTTGATCAGACGTTCACTTTCAAACCTTTAGCTTTTTTTGCAAGATCTGAGGTAAACAATCTGCTGCTGCTTTCAGTACGGCAATAAATGTCACGTAAAAGGGTGTTCAAAGTCACATTGGTAGCATTTAACACTTAATAGCGCACATAATCAGTACCTGAGGTGATCGTAGTCATAGTAGTTTATGCTGTTGTTTTCCGTCATGGAAATAGAAACAGTCACATATAATATAACATATAATGGTATTTAAACTCACATTGGCAGCATTTAACACTGAATAACGCACATAATCAGTACCTGAGGTGATCATAGTCATGGAAATAGAAACTGTCACATATAATATAGCATATAATGGTATTTAAACTCACATTAGCAGCATTCAGCACAGAATAACGCACATAATCAGTACCTGAGGTGATCATTATCATAGTAGTTTATGCTGTTATTTTGGCGCGTTTCTAATATAAAAATTTCACCTATCGCTGTTGCAGATGGTTAGGACGAAAGCTTGTTTTAACATGAAAAAGAAGATACCATTTAGCACATGTCGTGTTGTTAGTGTAACCCCACTGGTCCTACATTACCCAACCCGCTCCGAGCTGGAATCGAACCGGCAACTCACCATGACCTCTAGTGTCTGTTGCTAGAGCACCTTTTCAGGTTCAGAGGAGTGAGGTTTACCTGTACAGCACTTTAATAGCTGGCCTCTGTTCTACTTACCCCTCTAAGGCCCAATCCCAATTCTATGTTTGCACCCCTTCCCCTTTCCCTTGGCCCTTGAAACAGAGTGTGAAAGCAAAGGGCTTCAAAATTTACCCCTGAGAAACATTAAACATCACTTGGGGAAAATATATAGTTCCTGAAAACTGCAACATCATGGTTTACAGTGCAGCTATAGGAGTAGCTTAACTATAATTTATCTTAGCAGAATTAGCATGTAGCAATAAGCTACAGTTCTCCAGCAATCTCTTCCGAGACAGACACACGTCTCTGCAGGAGCGCCAGGTAATTATCTCAATAGGTGCGCTTAAAGCCATCTCCTCATCTCCTGGTCTTGGGGAGAGCAGGAGGATTACTATTTCCCATCTCTCCGAGGGGACAAGAGGGAGGTGAGCGGCGTCTGCACGGACCCCGGGGAACGAGATGGCAAAAATCGCGACTCTGTAAAAGCTCCTTTCCACGGTTGAACGAGCACACACCGTTTCATTGTCCCGGGCCCTCGAGCTTCATAAATCCACTGGTATCTCTGGAGAGCAGCCAGGAATGCTGTACTACTCACTTTAGCTGGGATTCGGCTTGTTCCTCTCGGCACCGGCCATTATGTCCGATATGAATGTTTGTGACCTGAGGATGCCACGAATACAATAGACGGGGAGAAAAACAGCGTGGTGTCCGGAGCCCGAGTCAGGATTGAGCTCAATAAAGTGAGCCCACCTGCTGGAGGAAGGATATGAGTGTGTGTTTTTAGTGTCTATTGAGTCTATAGACGTAAACACTCGCTTCAGGTGATTGAATGGCGAATGGTGTTTCTGGATTCATATTCTGAATAGAAAGAAACGCTGATGGACATCATATTTGCTGAGTAAAGTGAAAATATTTGAACATTCATATCAAAGTCTATTTGCTTGGGGAAAAAATGGTGCATGATGGGGCACAGAGCGTATTTATCCATCCTTAAAATAGCGGATTCAGACACCCTCTTAATGATCACACTGAGCTTTAGACTTTGCGCTTAGATCTCTACAATAGAGCCCTAAATGAGTGAAACTGACCAACATTTAAAGATTATTCGGGAAGCTCAATAGTATTCCTTCCTTCTCACTATCATTTAAATAGACAGCAAATAATTACAGGAAAGTAATTTGAAAAAGTATGATGATGATTAGATATCTAACCCGACAGAAATGCTGTAAATGATGTCTTTATCTGAAATTAAATGCTTTTATATGTAGTGAGAATGGAAATAAACTCTTATTGCGTATTCATTTTTAGTGTGTATTATTAAATTGTGCTCCTTTCAGTTTATTCATATTGTGGAAAACACATGGAGACATTTACTGGATTCATTTCACTCCATGCTTTCATTAATAGTGAGTAAAGGGTTTTTATGCAAAGCCAAGAGTTGAAGTCAGCACAGTGATGAATGAGAACCACTCCAAGGTAAATGTGTCAAGGTGATTGGATGATCAAGTGTGCAGGGCAGACTTTTGCTATCGGACATGGATGTGAATACTTATGTTACACAATCATATTAGTTATGCAACAGAAGTCCATCTCAGGGACTCTTGACACAATTTTGGCTGGCAGCTTCGAGGACGATGCTTGGTTTCGTGATTTTTCCAAGATGCAACAGCCACCTGAGGGCAACTTCTGCAGGAAGACTACTGGATGGCCATATTTCTCTGGATAAAACGATTGAGAAATCATCCCTGGAATCATGTTTTGCTGGTGATGGATGAATTTATGAGTTGCTGGAAATGTGTCTTCACCATTTTGTGTTGTGCCAGAGGGCTGATGAAATCTAAAATATTAAACATGACAAATGTTCAGTTGGCAAAGTTGGGTTTTGGAGGGCCAAAAAGATGAAGAATCTGATCATTTTTGGTTTCAGTGTTAGTTTAACTTGTATAACTTATACAAAAAACCATTGTTAATATTTGAGAAAACTTACATTTATAATAAGGACCGTCTGTAATCTCATTATAAGTCATACTCTTGTGTACATGTATGATAGAATACTTTAGTAAATTTTCTTCTACAACATTTAATTTAATGTGTTAATATTAAATAGTAAAACAACTAGAGAATGTACTACAAAAAATTCTTTCACAACAACATTTTTAGGGTTTAGGGTTATATAAATAACCATAATAAATATGTTCAGAATTATGTTCTCACTGGCAACAATTATATACAGTATCTCAACACATAATGTCCACAAGAGTGTACTATAAAGACAGCTTAATTGCATGGAGTCAGATCAGTCTCAAAAATAATACAATTACAAAATAAAATTCATACATCTACAACACAATTCACATTTACAAATTTACAAATTCACAAGTTCCAAACACAATTCATAAATACACAAATCCAATTCATAAATTCAAAACACAACTCATAAATATTTGTAAACACAATTTGTGAATCCACAAGAAAAAAAAAAATATAAATGTTTTCACAAAATGAATTGGATTTGCATTTTTCAACCATGTTTTGGATTTGCAAGTTGGATTTTGTCAATGTGAACTGTGTTGTGGATGAGTTTATTTAGTAAATGTATTATTTCTGAGACCGATCTGATATGGAGCCAGATCAGTCTCAAAAACAATACATTTACAAAATGAACATTCATACATGCACAGCATAACTCACATTTACAAAATCCAATTCATAAATTTGTAAACACACAATTTGCAAAGTAAAATTCATTAATATTTTCACTAAATGAATTGGATTTGCATAATTTTTAAATGTGTTTTGAATTTATGAATTTGATTTGTGCATTTATACACCGTGTTTTAAATTTCCCTGGTACAATCAAAACACTGCTTCTCCTTTGATTTGACAATTTGATTTGAGCATTTATTCTTCTCCTGTGCATATTGTTCACAATCACAGCGTTTTTACTGACACCAATTTCTGAACTTTATTCTGATTTATTATGTCTGAGAGATTACTGTAAATACACAGCACTGACAATGTATTTAAATTAAGTTTACATGCATATTTAAAGCGTAGTGCACATATAAATACCACTTTATAAACCATAGACTATTAAACAAACAGTTGGACGCGTCGACGTCAGTACTATGCAAATTGATGCATGACAATCTAAAGATATTTAGCGACATTTGAAACAGAGATTAGCGCCTTTCCATTGAAAATAGATGGCAACACTGCAACTTAACCACCAACGATCACAAGTTTAGTGTGAGAATGGTAAATATCACAAGTTATTGTCAGCTATCACAAATGTAGTGTCAGAAACGTGTATAAAACATATCATATCGACTTATTTCTTAAACTAATGCCATCTATGCGACTGTTCATTATTATTATTTATCTGAACTCTTTAATAAAATCAGCGATACTCACTGTTTCTTTTAAAACAATAAAACAGCAGCCGTACATTTAAAGTTAGCACATCATTTGTTTCGGCTAAACGATGAACTGTTCCTAAAAAGCACCTAAACTAAGTTGTGATGTATGGTTGCTGCAGAAAAACCCCTGCAATCTCTGCGTACTGTAATTTACACATAATAAAACCATATTCTCGCTTCTACCGTGGATACAAAATGTGATTTTTTCATCCACAGAATAAGTCAGTTTGAAGGGCTTTTGCTTCAGGGTTTACCTTGACGGAGAGTTGATGAACCCGGCTACCACTACTGACTGACCTCAACTTTTCTTCAATCCCTCCAGGTGAGTAAGACCCAAAGACACTGCTGCTCTGACTGTACATGCTGTATTTATCATGGTTAGTATTCTGCGTAGCCTGTCCATGTTCCTCAAAACCCATTTCCCAGATTATGACTGGCCTATTTGTGAACCCGTTGGAGTTATGCTCTCGCCTCCGCTCATTGATATGCCCTACCTGTCTGTGTGTTGAATTATGTACTTCAGCTGTATTTCTCCTTGCAATGGCGCAATAGTCCGGTGAAGATGGATTAAAATATATACAAGTTAATCCTATCAGAACCGTCACTATGCTGAATAATAATGATGAGAAAATCAAATAAATAAAAAGACCCTTGACTCTGAAGTGCAATCATCTAAGTAAAGAAAAACACAGCTCTACAGTGTCTGTTTTCATTGTGCAAATTGGTTGGAAATATTATTAAGGAGCCTGCAGTGATCTCCGACGCTGTAAAAATAATAACTCCAGCCATGGTGTGTGTGTCTGACCTTATTTACTGCATTCAATAGAACAAATAAAAAAAAATAAGGAGAAACAGCTCAATATCGACAAGCCCCGTGAGTCAGCACTAACACCTGTATGTCTTAAATGCACGGCAAATAAAACCAAAGCATGCCGAAGATATACAGTTATTAAAATGGAGTTATTCTCGGATAATACGGCGCATTGCGATGCATTATAGAATCCCATTCTGCTCCATTAGTTACAGTATAGAAGCTCAGAAACTGTTTACATAAGCTGCATTTAAAATGCATGAATGACCTTGCATTAGAAATATTCTACAAAACATGTTTTTTACTCTTTAAGCTAAATATTTAATGTTCAGTAGTGGTGCTCAGTGGTTAGCACTGTCGCATCACAGCAAGAAGGTTTCTGGTTCGAGTGCCAGTTAGGTCAGTCACTTTTCTGTGTGGAGTTTGCATGTTCTCCCCGTGTTGGTGTGGGTTTCCTCCAGGTGCTCCAGTTTCCCCCACAGTCCAAACACATGCGCTATAGGGGAATTATAGGTGAATTGTCCTGAGTTAAAATCCCGGACAAGCCCCCAATTATGTTACGACCCTTACGACTCGTGATCCTAAGACAACATAGCATAAATAAACAACGGCCAAAGGGCTCCAACTAAATCATTTATTAACAACATAACCAGCAAAACAATCCAACATGGCTACAGTTGGAGAGCTCGAACAACATAATAACAACCAAACAAACCTAAAGTAGGGTGGAACTCCCCACTCTAAAAGGAAAGTATGAAGGAGAACACACAACAATCGCCTCACATCGAGAAGGTCGCTGGTTTGAGTCCCGGCTGGGTCAGCTGAAGTTTCTGTGTGGAGTTTGCATGTTCTCCCCGTGTTCGTGTAGGTTTCCTCCGGGTGCTCCGGTTTCCCCCACAAGCCCAAAGACATGCGCTATAGGTGGATTATAGGTGAATTGTCCTGAGATAAAATCCCGGACGAGCACCCAATTATGTTACGACCCTTACGACTCGTGATCCATAACATAAGACAACATAACATAAATAAACAATGGCCAAAGTGCTCCAACTAAATAATTTATTAACAACATAACCAGCAAAACAATCCAACATGGCGACAGTTGGAGAGCTCGAACAACATAATAACAACCAAACAAACCTAAAGCAGGGTGGAACTCCCGCTCGAAGTGAATATCAAACGGAAAGTACGAAGGAGAACACAACAATAAAGCCGTCAGAAACTGTGGTGGCGTGGACGTATTTGTGTGAATGTGAGAGTGTATGGGTGTTTCCCAGTACTGGGTTGTGGCTGGAAGATCATTCGCTGTGTAAAACACATGCCGGAATAGTTAGTGGTTCCTTCAGCTTTGGTGACCCCTGATAAATAAGAAACTAAGCGTAAGGAAAATTAATTAATTAATGTTTAGTAATGGATATCGTTTTGCTTTAGATTACTGCCCGATTCACACGGTGGATACTTGACGAAGGCGATCGACACTTGACACATGGTGATCGTCATAGCAGCACCAGCCAATGAAGTAAGTCCTCAATCGGCTACTGTCTGAGATGGGGTATTTGCATAAAGTGATCTGATTGGCTGACGCTTCCATGGGCACTTAAAAAGTTGAGAAATTCCCAACTTCTGCACTGAGCAACGCCACTGAAGCAGCGCCGACGGACTCACGATTCAGTTCGGCAACGCTTGACGGTCACCCATTCAAAGTGAAGATTGACCAACACTGTAGTCAGACCAGTGCAGTTTGATTCATTAATCTGTTCATTTTTAATTCGTTACACTTTATAATAATGAATCATATAATTCATTCATATAATAACTCCTAATTTGCATTGTTTACACGTTAGTGTACAGATTACAATGATCCGCATTCAAACGAATCCCTCAAAGTCACTAAAAAACATTGTAATATTCATGCCAGGCCAGTAGATGGCAATATCATTTTGTAAAGACATAATATAGGCCTGTATAGATTCAGTCCAGGGTCTGGGCGCAGTGGGTAGCACAATCGCCTCACACCAAGAAGGTCGCTGGTTTGAACCCCCGGCTGGGTCAATTGACGTTTCTGTGTGGAGTTTGCATGTTCTCCCTGTGTTCATTCACTCACTCCTAGCTAATTTTCAGATTTTCAGATTTTAATATGTGCACCTTTACCAATAGGTAACATTTTAAGCACAGCTTCTCTCCTGTATTTCAGAGCAGCTGGATGTTTATGCAACAGCAAATCAACACCAACACAAACTTCTCCTGAGCCAAAGTGTATCATTAACCCACAGACCCCAATCTGAATCATATTTTTTCCCTTTGATCAGCCGCGCGACTCCACACCACGCAAGCTAGCCGGTCATCTCAGTGACCAAAGACTGGGGTCAGAGAGTAATGACTAGCTTCAAGTGAAGATATCCGGGTAAACAGGTCTGACCCTATAAACTTGACACTCATGATGAGTGGGAGGAGAGCAAGTCAAGCAGAGCGCGATCAGAGAGAGGCAGGGACGAATGATTCAAAATTAGTCAAAAGAGAGGTAGGCGGTAGAGACCATCTTAAAGAAAAAAAGGGTGGTCTTTTACCTCATAGTTGAAATGTGCAAGTACTTTACATAATAGAGGCTGTTTCAAACCAGCTTAATAGTATTAATCTGGGAAATACAGAAACGACGGTGTGATTTTCAGACATCAGTGTAGCACCTTTAGACTTGGAGCAGCACTATGAGTACCACTATATAGCTAGGTTCCACAGGGGTAGCTTAATGAAGGATGAGGAAGCTGATTTATCGCACAATAAACAATCTAAACAGCGATGGAGTTCTCCAATGAGGAAATAAAATTAAATGAAAGAAATGAGATGAAAAGAAGGGACATGAAAAGCTTCCAAATGAAATGAAATGGCACAATGTAAAGTAAATACACCCGTTCTGTCGATGTGCGGCTGTTCAGACAAATGCTCCAGTGCTTAATTGAGTCAGAGTTCAATATCAGTTCCTCAATGAGGTATACGAACCAAAGGCCCCAGTTAAATGTGACCCAATTCAGATTTTTTGCTCAAGTGACACAGATCAGATCTGTTCTATGATCGTGTAAACATGAAAAAGGCATGCATTCAGATATTCAGAGATGGGTTTCAGGCCTCCTTCATATGTGGAAATGAATCAGATATAAATCTGATGACAATGCGACTATCATGTAAACATCAGATTTACTGAGGCATTCCGATTTGTACGTCATTACACTTGCGACAATGTGGTACTTCTCCTTGGTTTAATGACGTAGAAGGAGGAGCGTGTGTGGAGACGCCGACATGGTAAACAACAACAACAGAGGGAACATGGAGGAGGACAGTGATCACAATTTGTTCCCATCAGACCTGAGATCTCTCGTACCCACACATTCCTCTGAATAGTGGAGGACACCATATATAAACCATAGGCGCAAGCTGCGATCTCGGTCTTTTCCTTTCCTTCCTCCTCAAAATCATTTTAAAGTTGGCTGAACTTCACAGAGGGGAAAGCAAGACAACTTCTTCCATCGTGGCTGGTGTGGCGCAGATGCTAGAACCTGCCTTTACACATACGCGACATCGTAAATTGTATGGCAAGTGTAAACACATGAATCAGATATGGGTCACAATTAAGAGAACGTGTAAATGGACAGGCAAAACAATCAGATATAGGCAACTAATCGGAATCAGGCATCAAGACCTGACAGTGTAAACGGGTCCAGACAGTCCAACAACAGTCAGGTTCCAAAGCACAATGCTTCTGCTCCTTGGATGTAGGTGCATTGAATAAATGGAATATTCCTACCGGTACAGATGAAATAGATGAATCTCCTTATCAGCTGGGTTAACGAACAACTCCGCTGATCAGCTCACACCGTAACAGATCCCGCAGCTGGCCACAGCACTTTCATGACTGTTACACTCACTGAGCCGGGCTCGCCATCAACAGAAGAAAAACTACACAGTGTAAAAAAAACAATGTTCAGTTCCTAACAATGTCCTGTAAGCAGACTCCACAGATATACTTAGATTGTGCCAAATTATTTCTCAAACATGTTGTAAAATTAATTAAACACTACAGAGGTAAAGTTGGTTTTATATCCGCACATTCGTTCATTTAGCAGTCTCTATATTTAGCGTGTTACTTTGAATATTCAATATGAATTAGCATGCAAGTATGACTTCAAAACAACATCAACACTATCGAATTGACTGTGATCGATGCTGTACTTTTATAGTCATTCGCTGCTAACATGATTTCCCTATTTATATCTTGCAAAGAATACTTTCCTGAAATGATATTATTAAGGAGAATGTCTGAATATCCCAATATAAAACCAAGTTTACCTCTATACACAACAATGTGAGTGTTAACAGCGTCACACAGCGCTTCCCTATTTTATTTTATTTATAACACATCTCCTTTTGCTAGATTTTTTTAAGGTTGGATGAAAATACCCAATTATACACTCAACTGAATTATATTATTCCCTCTTTAGATGAATATTCAGACGTTAGTATGTAGCTACACACAGCATACAATTAGCACATAGCTTAAAGTAACCATTGCTTGCGCTTAACACATGCAAGCACAGTAGCATCAGCGGGAACAATCCTAACAACATCGAAATGTCTCATAACTCTTATACCAAGAATGATTTAACTACTATATTTTTGGACCCCCCCCCCCCCTTGTTTTTTTGTTTTTTTTTTTAAGAAAATTATATTAATTTAACAATGAAAACTTAGCTTAGCTCCAGTTAATGATTAACGAAAGTAACTAGCTACCCATTTCTCACTCACCGGAGAATGATCAGTTCAGTCCATGTTTCAGGTGATGTTCGGAATAAGGATTCACTTATAAATTAAAATAAAGTAAAATACAGCACAATTCACCGGTTTACGCCAACTCAAAGCTCGACCACGTGCATGTTCTGGATCATCCATTGGCTGTGTCAAAAAAGGAAAGAAAAACCGGCTTTCTCTAAAGAAGTTAGAGTTAGAGACCCAGGTCACGTGACTAAAGTGTTTTGAAACACCTGGTCACGTGACTAAAGCAATTCAAAGCATCAACCAGTTCAGAAGCGCTTCGAGACCTGGCGAATCTGCGTTTGACAAACAGGGTCCAGAAACTCTTCTGTCTCATATAGCCTAGCGGAATGTGCATGTGCATGTTGTTACTGCGCTTCAAATGACTTTTGGGTTCGAATCCCGACTTGCACAAATACTCCGAATTCATGATTATATTTTAATCATGTTTCTGTTTTATAGTGTAGTCTAGATAGGATACAGCGGCTGATACGCCGTCAATTTACCATCATTTTTGAACCACTGTAAAACAATAATGAATATTTTACAGTACTGTGATGGTTGGGTTTAGGTTTTGGGTAGATGTTAATAAAATACAATGGGAAATTTATTGAATAATATAAATAATTCTTGTTAACTTCTGACCACAACCATGTCTGATCTAGCAACAGCCCTGCTTTATGACCAAAACAAGACATATTTATTCCCAAAGTGTTTATTCGGATGTCAGACCAATGTTGAAACAAAACCATACAAGAACAGAGCATTTCAAACTGATATTACAGCATTTCAAAACAGCTTCATCAGTCTGAATTCGAACCCAGTATCCCCACATGGTAGCCATGAAGCCTAACCACTCCACTAAATCGCTTACAGACCCTATCTTACAAAGTGGGCTTTAATACCTCAATTTGCTCAACTGTTCTGTGCTGAAGCTATTTCAGCGCAATACATAAAATGACCACTAGGTGTCACCGTAGAGTGGGGTTTCGAAACGTTTCGAAGCTTCGACACATTTGCTCCGACTGTTTCTGTGCTCCGACTGTGAAGTCACTTCGCCCACCACAACCTATAGGTGACCACACCGTTTGGTAAACCCATTTCTATAGGGGTTACACCAGCATCACCTCAGTTTAGTTTAGTGCTGTAAGCTAAAAAAACATTGTGATAGCTATGATACAGTTGCAGTAGTGGGCATTGAGTTGCAATAAAGTTGTCGTCACTGACAATATGTTCAGGAAATGATAAGAGTTTGTAATAAAGTTATTTACAAATGTTGTGTGTGTGTTTATGTGTGCCCTATATACATTTCTGGAGATCACGAATTGTGTTGCCAGAAGTACGTATGACTACATTTCGTCTATAAAACTAACGCTATAGTCAGCGCAATAGCCCAGTGGTTAGTGAGTTGACATATGGTGCAGTAGCACATCAGGGTGTCCTGAGTTCGAATCCCAGCTTGAGGACATTTGCCTATGCTCTCTCCAACGTTGCTTCCTGTCTCAATACTGTCCTATTTAATAAAGGCAAAAAGGCCAAAATTAAATCTTAAAAAAAACCTAACGCTATGGAAGTTCCTGTTCCTTTTCATCCTTATTAACTGACCACCTTTGTACCTTTGTTTTATCTTTGTATGCATGGCTTTAGCGCTGTTACCAGTTTGTCCAGTTAGCTCACCATGAATGTTGGTGAACTTGAGACGCAGAGAGGAGCTGACCGCGATGACGGGGTTAGAGTCTGCCGAAGAACGGTTCCAGAAGGCAGGTAAGACAAAAACAGAAGGCAAAAAATAAAATAAACAAGTAACTAACAGGGTGAGAATGTGGAGAAGTCTAAAAACGTGGTAAAAATCAGGCTGCCAGAAAGGCTTTTCTTTATCTGCATTGCAACACTAGTGGTTGGGATTAGGGAAGGATGAGGGTGGGTCAGTTGATCGGTCAGTCAGTCATTCAGTCAGTCGACAGCGGCCTCTAGTGGAGTTACATGAGAACAGCAGGCGCGAACGGCACTTGCAAGAGAAATTTGAGATCTGAAAACGCGTACACAGCGGCCTCTAGTGGATTTACATGAGAACAGCAGGCGCGAACGGCACTTGCAAGAGAAATTTGAGATCTGAAAACGCGTACACAGCGGCCTCTGGTGGATTCGTGAAAACAAAACCTGCAATAACAACACAGCTCCTCTGACATATTTGGTGCTTTCCAGAAGTGTATATAGCCGTACCTTTTCAGAATGAGCCTGTGTTGGATGAGTGTGTTTCCTACAGGTGGTTTGTGAAACCCACTCGCCTATGTGAGGCACACTCAGAATTGATGATGTTTTGAGGTTGTCGGGTGGCGCGGTGGGGGAGAGAAGAGGGGGTCTCGGCAAGTACTGCATTTGCCCTAAGTCACCTCATCAACAAATGAAGGGTGAGTCCTATGGATATGATTGATGACGGTGAAGAAGAGTGTGCAAGAAGCACCGAGGAAGATGGAAAAGGAAATGTGCTGTAAAAGAGACGGTTACCCACTGGCTCTCTCTCAGCACTCTTTGCTTCTTAAGTTCGCATCACATCGGTTGCCGTCTTAATTTTCAGTTGAGTCTCCAGAGCCCCCCATTTGTTTCTGTCTGGATGGAGTGCGGAGGCAGTGGAGCTGTTCCTCAAGCTGGGCTTCCTACGCCCGGCCGCCCCTGTCGGCTAGATTGATGCCCAGCCTCTGGAGGCCGCGGGATGAGCTAATGACGGCTGCTGGGAGATCGGCAGGACCCACCCACTCCTGCTCCCAATCGTAACTAATGCCCTCTGTGATCTTCCTCTTCACTTCATATCTTCCCGCAGGAAAAGCCACCCAAACATGGGAGCAAATATACAACTGAGAATATTTTGGGTTTAGGGTGTCAAGGTTTATTTGAGATGTGTTTGCCAAAAATAGGAGCATGAGGTGAACGCTGGAAGTGGAGTTTTGTTTTGAAGGTCTCCTACAATCAATACGAGCATCCAACATTCATTCATTCATTTTCTTTTCAGCTTAGTCCCTTTATTAATCTGGGGCCACCACAGTGGAATGAACCGCCAACTTATCCAGCATATGTTTTACACAGTGGATGCTCCTTCAGCTGCAACCCAACACTGGGAAACACCCATACACTCATTCACACTCATACACTATGGAGAATTTAGCTTAGTCAATTCCCCTATACCACATGTGTTTGGACTGTGGGGGAAACCGGAGCACCCGGAGGAAACCCACGCCAACACGAGGGAGAACATGCAAACTCCACACAGAAACGTCAACTGACCCAGCCGAGGCTCTTCTTGC